>NW_027490597.1:0-102573 GCF_050948175.1 Xylocopa sonorina
ACATTCATTTGATGTGTAGACGAGGAATACATAACACTTCGCAAATCATATTATATCTTACCATGAAACATAGAAATGAGATGCGATATATCGTTTTAAGGATCATAAAAACTCTATTGCTACGATACGTAGACATCTGCAAACGCTATTTCCTTGCAAAGAAGTGTCGCATTTACATTCATTTGAATCGTAGACGAGGAATGCATAACACTTCGCAATGAATATTATATCTTACCATGAAACATAGAAATGAGATTCGATATCGAGTTTTAAGAAGCATTAGAAAGCTATTGCTACGATACGTAGACATCTGCAAACGCTATTTCCTAGCAAGGAAGTGTCGCATTTACATTCATTTGAAGAGTAGACGAGGAATCCATGACGCTTCGCAAATCATATTATATCTTACCATGAAACATAGATATGAGATATGATATCGCGATTTAAGAAGCATTAGAAATCAATTGCTACGATACATAGACATCTGCAGACGCTATTTCCTTGCAAGGAAGTGTCGCATTTACGTTCATTTGAATCGTAGACGAGAAATGCATAACACTTCGCAATGAATATTATATCTTACCATGAAACATAGAAATGAGATGCAATATCACGTTTTAAGAAGCATTTGAACTCTATTGCTTCGATACGTAGACATCTGCAAACGCTATTTCCTAGCAAGGAAGTGTCGCATTTACATCCATTTGAATCGCAGACGAGAAATGCATAACACTTCGCAATGAATATTATATCTCATCATGAAACATAGATATGAGATGCAATATCTCGTTTTAGGAAGCATTTGAACTCTATTGCTTCGATACGTAGACATATGCAAACGCTATTTTCTTGCAAGGAAGTGTCGCATTTACATTCATTTGAAGTGTGGACGAGGAATACATGACACTTCGCAAATCATATTATATCTTACCTTGAAACATAGAAATGAGATTCGATAACGCGTTTTAAGAAGCATTAGAAAGCTATTGCTGCGATACGTAGACATCTGCAAACGCTATTTCCTAGCGAGGAAGTATCGCATTCACATTCATTTGAAGTGTAGACGAGGAATACATAACACTTCGCAAATCATGTTATATCTTACCATGAAACATAGAATGAGATGCGATATCGCGTTTTAAGAATCATATGAACTCTATTGCTACGATACGTAGACATCTGCAAACCCTATATCCTTGCAAGGAAGTGTCGCATTTACATTCATTTGAAGTGTAGGCGAGGAATACATAACACTTCGCAAATCGTTTTATATCTTACCATGAAACATAGAAATGAGATGCGATATCGCGTTTTAAGAAGCATTTGAACTCTATTGCTTCGATACGTAGACATCTGCAAACGCTATTTCCTAGCAAGGAAGTGTCGCATTTACATCCATTTGAATCGCAGACAAGAAATGCATAACACTTCGCAATGAATATTATATCTTATCATGAAACATAGATATGAGATGCAATGTCTCGTTTTAGGAAGCATTTGAACTCTATTGCTTCGATACGTAGACATATGCAAACGCTATTTCCTTGCAAGGAAGTGTCGCATTTACATTCATTTGAAGTGTGGACGAGGAATACGTGATATTTCGCAAATCATATTATATCTTACCATGAAACATAGAGATGAGATGCGATATCGCGTTTAAGAAGCATTTGAACACTATTGCTTCGATACGTAGACATCTGCAAACGCTATTTCCTTGCAAGGAAGTGTCGCATTTACATTCATTTGAAGTGTAGACGAGGAATACATGACACTTCGCAAATCATATTATATCTTACCATGAAACATAGAAATGAGATTCGATAACGCGTTTTAAGAAGCATTAGAAAGCTATTGCTACGATACGTAGACATCTGCAAACGCTATTTCCTAGCGAGGAAGTATCGCATTCACATTCATTTGAAGTGTAGACGAGGAATACATAACACTTCGCAAATCATGTTATATCTTACCATGAAACATAGAATGAGATGCGATATCGCGTTTTAAGAATCATATGAACTCTATTGCTACGATACGTAGACATCTGCAAACGCTATATCCTTGCAAGGAAGTGTCGCATTTACATTCATTTGAAGTGTAGGCGAGGAATACATAACACTTCGCAAATCGTATTATATCTTACCATGAAACATAGAAATGAGATGCGATATCGCGTTTTAAGAAGCATTAGAACACTATTGCTACGATACCTAGACATCTGCAGACGCTATTTCCTAGCAAGGAAGTGTCGCGTTTACATTCATTTGAAGTGTAGACGAGGAATACATAACACTTCGCAAATCGTATTATATCTTACCATGAAACATAGAAATGAGATGTGATATAGCGTTTTAAGAAGCATTAGAACTCTATTGCTACGATACCTAGACATCTGCAGAAGCTATTTCCTAGCAAGGAAGTGTCGCATTTACATTCATTTGAAGTGTAGACGAGGAATACATGATACTTCGCAACTCATATTATTTCTTACCATGAAACATAGAAATGAGATGCGATATCGCGTTTTAAGAAGCATTGGAACACTAATGCTACGATAGGTAGACATTTGCAAACGCTATTTCCTAGCAAAGAAGTGTCGCATTTACATTCATTTGAAGTGTAGACGGGGAATACATAACACTTCGCAAATCATATTATATCTTACCATGAAACATAGAAATGAGATGCGATATCGCGTTTTAAGAAGCATTAGAACACTTATGCTACGATACCTAGACATCAGCAGACGCTATTTTTTAGCAAGGAAGTGTCGCGTTTACATTCATTTGAAGTGTAGACGAGGAATACATGACACTTCGCAAATCATATTATATCTTTCCATGAAACATAGAAATGAGATGCGATATCGCGTATTAAGAAGCATTAGAAATCTATTGCTACGATACGTAGACATCTGCAAACGCTATTTCCTTGCAAGGTAGTGTCGCATTTACATTCATTTGAAGTGCAGACGAGGAATACATGATACTTCGCAAATTATATTATATCTTACCATGAAACATAGAAATGAGATGCGATATCGCGTTTTAAGAAGCATTAGAACAATATTGCTACGATAGGTAGACATTTGCAAACGCTATTTCCTAGCAAGGAAGTGTCGCATTTACATTCATTTGAAGTGTAGACGAGGAATACATAACACTTCGCAAATCATATTATATCTTACCATGAAACACAGAGATGAGATGCGATATCGCGTTCTAAGAAGCATTTGAACTCTATTGCTTCGATACGTGGACATCTGCAAACGCTATTTCCTAGTAAGGAAGTGTCGCATCTACATTCATTTGAAGTGTAGACGAGGAATACATAACACTTCGCAAATCATATTACATCTTACCATGAAACATAGAAATGAGATGCGATATCGCGTTTTAAGAAGCATTAGAACACTATTGCTACGATTGGTAGACATTTGCAAACGCTATTTCCTAGCAAAGAAGTGTCGCATTTACATACATTTGAATCGTAGACGAGGAATGCATAACACTTCGTATTGAATATTATATCTTACCATGAAACATAGAAATGAGATGCGATATCGTGTTTTAAGAAGCATTAGAACACTATTGCTACGATAGGTATACATCTGAAGACACTATTTCCTAGCAAGGAAGTGTCGCATTTACATTCATTTGAAGTGTAGACGAGGAATACATAACACTTCCCAAATCATATTACATCTTACCATGAAACATAGAAATGAGATGCGACATCGCGTTTTAAGAAGTTTTAGAACTCTATTGCTACGATACCTAGACATCTGCAGACGCTATTTCCTAGCAAGGAAGTGTCGCATTTACATTCATTTGAAGTGTAGACGAGGAATACATGACACTTCGCAAATCATATTATATCTTACCATGAAACATAGAAATGAGATGCGATATCGCGTTTTAAGAAGCATTAGAACACTATTGTTACGATACCTAGACAACTGCAGACGCTATTTCCTAGCAAGGAAGTGTTGCATTTACATCCATTTGAATCGTAGACCTGGAATGCATAGCACTTCGCAATGAATATTATATCTTATCATGAAACATAGATATGAGATGCAATATCTCGTTTTAGGAAGCATTTGAACTCTATTGCTTCGATACGTAGACATCTGCAAACGCTATTTCCTTGCAAGGAAGTGTCGCATTTACATTCATTTGTAGTGTAGACGAGGAATACATGACACTTCGCAAATCATATTATATCTTACCATGAAACATAAAAATGAGATTCGATATCGCGTTTTAAGTAGCATTAGAAAGCTATTGCTACGATACGTAGACATCTGCAAACGCTATTTCCTAGCGAGGAAGTATCGCATTCACATTCATTTGAAGTATAGACGAGTAATACATAACACTTCGCAAATCATATTATATCATACCATGAAACATAGAAATGAGATGCGATATCGCGTTTTAAGAAGCATTAGAAATCTATTGCTACGATACGTAGACATCTGCAAACGCCATTTCCTAGCGAGGAAGTGTCGCATTCACATTCATTTGAAGTGTAGACGAGGAATACACAATACTTCGCAAATCATATTATATCTCACCATGAAACATAGAAATGAGATGCGATATCGCGTTCTAAGAATCATAAGAACTCTATTGCTACGATACGTAGACATCTGCAAACGCTATTTCCTTGCAAGGAAGTGTCGCATTTACATTCATTTGAATCGTAGACGAGGAATGCATAACACTTCGCAATGAATATTATATCTTATCATGAAACATAGATATGAGATGCAATATATCGCTTTAAGAAACATTTGAACTCTATTGCTTCGATATGTAGACATCTGCAAACGCTATTTCCTTGCAAGGAAGTGTCGCATTTACATTCATTTGAAGTGTAGACGACGAATACATAACACTTCGCAAATCATATTATATCTTACCATGAAACATAGAAATGAGATGCGACACCGCGTTCTAAGAAGCATTAGAACACTACTGCTACGATAGGTAGACATCTGCAAACGCCATTTCCTAGCCAGGAAGTGTCGCATTTACATTCATTTGAAGTGTAGACGAGGAACACACAACACTTCGCAAATCATATTATATCTTACCATGAAACATAGAAATGAGATGCGATATCGCGTTCTAAGAATCATAAGAACTCTATTGCTACGATACGTAGACATCTGCAAAAGCCATTTCCTTGCAAGGAAGTGTCGCATTTACATTCATTTGAAGTGTAGGCGAGGAATACATGACACTTCGCAATGAATATTACATCTTATCATGAAACATAGAATTGAGATGCGATATCTTGTTTTAAGAAGCATTTGAAATCTATTGCTTCGATACGTAGACATCTGCAAACGCTATTTCCTAGCAAGGAAGTGTCGCATTTACATCCATTTGTATCGTAGACGAGGAATGCATAACACTTCGCAATGAATATTATATCTTATCATGAAACATAGATATGAGATGCATTATCTCGTTTTAGGAAGCATTTGAACTCTATTGCTTCGATACGTAGGCATCTGCAAACGCTATTTCCTTGCAAGGGAGAGTCGCATTTACATTCATTTGAAGTGTAGACGAAGAATACATGATACTTCGCAATTCATATTATATCTTACCATGAAACATAGAAATGAGATGCGATATCGCGTTTTAAGAAGCATTAGAAATCTATTGCTTCGATACGTAGACATCTGCAAACGCCATTTCCTAGCGAGGAAGTGTCGCACTTATATTCGTTTGAAGTGTAGGCGAGGAATACATAACACTTCGCAATGAATATTACATCTTATCATGAAACATAGAAATGAGATTCGATATCGCGTTTTAAGTAGCATTAGAAATCTATTGCTACGATACGTAGACATCTGCAAATGCCATTTCCTAGCGAGGAAGTGTCGCATTCACATTCATTTGAAGTGTAGACGAGGAATACACAATACTTCGCAAATCATATTATATCTTACCATGAAACATAGAAATGAGATGCGATATCCCGTTTTAAGAATCATAAGAACTCTATAGCTTCGATACCTAGACATCTGCAAACGCTATTTCCTAGCAAGGAAGTGTCGCATTTACATTCATTTGAAGGGTAGGCGAGGAATACATAACACTTCGCAATGAATATTACATCTTATCATGAAATATAGAATTGAGATGCGATATCTTGTTTTAATAAGCATTTGACCTCCATTGCTTCGATACGTGGACATCTGCAAACGCTATTTCCTAGCAAGGAAGTGTCGCATTTACATCCATTTGAATCGTAGACGAGGAATGCATAACACTTCGCAATGAATATTACATCTTATCATGAAATATAGAATTGAGATGCGATATCTTGTTTTAAGTAGCATTTGAACTCTATTGCTTCGATACGCAGAAATCTGCAAACGCTATTTCCTAGCAAGGAAGTGTCGCATTTACATCCATTTGAATCGTAGACGAGGAATGCATAACACTTCGCAATGAATATTATATCTTATCATGAAACATAGATATGAGATGCAATATCTCGTTTTAGGAAGCATTTGAACTCTATTGCTTCGATACGTAGACATCTGCAAACGCTATTTCCTAGCGAGGAAGTATCGCATTCACATTCATTTGAAGTGTAGACGAGGAATACATAACACTTTGCAAATCATGTTATATCTTACCATGAAACATAGAAATGAGCTGCGATATCGCGTTTTAAGAATCATTTGAACTCTATTGCTTCGATACGTAGACATCTGTAAACGCTATTTCCTTGCAAGGAAGTGTCGCATTTACATTCATTTGAAGTGTAGACGAGGAATACATAACACTTCGCAAAACGTATTATATCTTACCATGAAACATAGAAATGAGATGCGATATCGCGTTTTAAGAAGCATTAGAACTCTATTGCTACGATACCTAGACATCTGCAGACGCTATTTCCTAGCAAGGAAGTGTCGCATTTACATTCGTTTGAAATGTAGACGAGGAATACATGATACTTCGCAGATCATATTATATCATACCACGAAACATAGAAATGAGATGCGATATCGCGTCTTAAGAAGCATTAGAACTCTATTGCTACGATACCTAGACATCTGCAGATGCTATTTCCTAGCAAGGAAGTGTCGCATTTACATTCATTTGAAGTGTAGACGAGGAATACATGATACTTCGCAAATCATATTATATCTTACCATGAAACATAGAAATGAGATGCGATATCGCGTTTTAAGAAGCATTATAACACTATTGCTACGATAGGTAGACATTTGCAAACGCTATTTCCTAGCAAAGAAGTCTCGCATTTACATTCATTTGAAGTATAGGCGAGGAATACATAACACTTCGCAAATAATATTACATCTTACCATGAAACATAGAAATAAGATGCGATATCGCGTTTTAAGAAGCATTAGAACTCTATTGCTACGATACCTAGACATCTGCAAACGCTATTTCCTTGCAAGGAAGAGTCGCATTTACATTCATTTGGAGTGTAGACGAGGAATACATGATACTTCGCAAATCATATTATATCTTACCATGAAACATAGAGATGAGATGCGATATCGCGTTTTCAGAAGCGTTTGAACTCTATTGCTTCGATACGTAGACATCTGCAAACGCTATTTCCTTGCAAGGAAGTGTCGCATTTACATTCATATGAAGTGTAGACGAGGAATACATAACACTTCGCAAATCATATTATATCTTAACATGAAACATATAAATGAGATGCGGTATCACGTTTTAAGAAGCATTAGAAATCTATTGCTACGATACGTAGACATCTGCAAACGCCATTTCCTAGCGAGGAAATGTCGCATTCACATTCATTTGAAGTGTAGATGAGGAATACACAATACTTCGCAAATCATATTATATCTTACCATGAAACATAGAAATGATATGCGATATCGCGTTTTAAAAATCGTAAGAACTCTATTGCTACGATACGTAGAAATCTGCAAACGCTATTTCCTTGCAAGGAAGTGTCGCATTTACATTCATTTGAAGTGTAGAAGAGGAATACATAACACTTCGCAAATCATATTATGTCTTACCATGAAACATAGAAATGAGATGCGACTTCGCGTTCTAAGAAGCATTAGAACACTACTGCTACGATACGTAGACATCTGCAAACGCCATTTCCTAGAGAGGAAGTGTCGCATTTATATTCATTCGAAGTGTAGGCGAGAAATACATAACACTTCGCAATGAATATTACATCTTATCATGAAACATAGAATTGAGATGCGATATCTTGTTTTAAGAAGCATTTGAACTCTATTGCTTCGATACGTAGACATCTGCAAACGCTATTTCCTAGCAAGGAAGTGTCGCATTTACATCCATCTGAATCGTAGACGAGGAATGCATAACACTTCGCAATGAATATTATATCTTATCATGAAACATAGATATGAGATGTGATATCGCGTTTAAAGAATCATATGAACTCTATTGCTACGATACGTAGACATCTGCAGACGCTATTTCCTAGCCAGGAAGTGTCGCATTTACATTCATTTGAAGTGTAGACGAGGAATACACAACACTTCGCAAATCATATTATTTCTTACCATGAAACATAGAAATGAGATGCGATATCTCGTTTTAAGAAGCATTAGACATCTATTGCTAGGATACGTAGACATCTGCAAACGCCATTTCCTAGCGAGGAAGTGTCGCATTTATATTCATTTGAAGTGTAGGCGAGGAATACATAACACTTCGCAATGAATATTACATCTTATCATGAAACATAGAAATGAGATGCGATATCGCTTTTTAAGAATCATAAGAACTCTATTGCTACGATACGTAGACATCTGCAAACGCTATTTCCTTGCAAGGATGTGTCGCATTTACATTCATTTGAATCGTAGACGTGGAATGCATAACACTTCGGAATGAATATTATATCTTATCAGGAAACATAGATATGTGAATCAATATCTCGTTTTAAGAAGCATTTGAACTCTATTGCTTCGATACGTAGACATCTGCAAACGCTATTTCCTAGCAAGGAAGTGTCGCATTTACATTCATTTGAAGTGTAGGCGAGGAATATATAATACTTCGCAATGAATATTACATCCTATCATGAAACATAGAATTAAGATGCGATATCTTGTTTTAGGAAGCATTTGAACTCTATTGCTTCGATACGTGGACATCTGCAAACGCTATTTCCTTGCAAGGAAGAGTCGCATTTACATTCATTTGAAGTGTAGACGAGGAATACATGATACTTCGCAAATCATATTATATCTTACCATGAAACATAGAGATGAGATGCGATATCGCGTTTTAAGAAGCATTTGAACACTATTGCTTCGATACGTAGACATCTGCAAACGCTATTTCCTTGCAAGGAAGTGTCGCATTTACATTCATTTGTAGTGTAGACGAGGAATACATGACACTTCGCAAATCATATTATATCTTACCATGAAACATAGAAATGAGATTCGATATGGCGTTTTAAGTAGCACTAGAAAGCTATTGCTACGATACGTAGACATCTGCAAACGCTATTTCCTTGCAAGGAAGTGTCGCATTTACATTCATTTGTAGTGTAGACGAGGAATACATGACACGTCGCAAATCATATTATATCTTACCATGAAACATAGAAATGAGATTCGATATCGCGTTTTGAGTAGCATTAGAAAGCTGTTGCTACGATACGTAGACATCTGCAAGCGCTATTTCGTAGCGAGGAAGTATCGCATTCACATTCATTTGAAGTGTAGACGAGTAATACATAACACTTCGCAAATCATGTTATATCTCACCATGAAACATAGAAATGAGGTGCGATATCGCGTTTTAAGTATCATATGAACTCTATTGCTACGATACGTAGACATCTGCAATCGCAATTTCCTTGCAAGGAAGTGTCGCATTTACATTCATTTGAATCGTAGTCGAGGAATGCATAACACTTCGCAATGAATATTATAACTTGTCAGGAAACATAGATATGAGATTGAATATCTCGTTTTAAGAAGCATTTGAACTGTATTGCTTCGATACGTAGACATCTGCAAACGCTAATTCCTAGCAAGGAAGTGTCGCATTTACATCCATTTGAATCGTAGACGTGGAATGCATAACACATCGCAATGAATATTATATCTTATCATGAAAGATATATATGAGATGCAATATCTCGTTTTAGGAAGCATTTGAACTCTATTGCTTCGATACGTAGACATCTGCAAACGCTATTTCCTTGCAAGGAAGAGTCGCATTTACATTCATTTGGAGTGTAGACGAGGAATACATGATACTTCGCAAATCATATTATATCTTACCATGAAACATAGAGATGAGATGCGATATCGCGTTTTAAGAAGCATTTGAACTCTATTGCTTCGATACGTAGACATCTGCAAACGCTATTTCCTTGCAAGGAAGTGTCGCATTTACATTCATTTGTAGTGTAGACGAGGAATACATGACACGTCGCAAATCATATTATATCTTACCATGAAACATAGAAATGAGATTCGATATCGCGTTTTGAGTAGCATTAGAAAGCTGTTGCTACGATACGTAGACATCTGCAAACGCTATTTCCTAGCGAGGAAGTATCGCATTCACATTCATTTGAAGTGTAGGCAAGGAATACATAACACTTCGCAAGTCATGTTATATCTTACCATGAAACATAGAATTGAGATGCGATATCGCGTTTTAAGAATCATATGAACTCTATTGCTTTGAGACGTAGACATCTGCAAACTCTATTTCCTAGCGAGGAAGTATCGCATTCACATTCATTTGAAGTGTAGACGAGGAATACATAACACTTCGCAAATCATGTTATATCTTACCATGAAACATAGAAATGAGATGCGATATCGCGTTTTAAGAATCATTTGAACTCTATTGCTTCGATACGTAGACATCTGCAAACGCTATTTCCTTGTAAGGAAGTGTCGCATTTACATTCATTTGAAGTGTAGACGAGGAATACATAACACTTCGCAAAACATATTATATCTTACCATGAATCATAGAAATGAGATGCGATATCGCGTTTTAGGAAGCATTAGAACTCTATTGCTACGATACCTAGACATCTGCAGACGCTATTTCCTAGCAAGGAAGTGTCGCATTTACATTCGTTTGAAATGTAGACGAGGAATACATGATACTTCGCAAATCATATTATATCATACCATGAAACATAGAAATGAGATGCGATATCGCGTTTTAAGAAGCATTAGAACTCTATTGCAACGATACCTAGACATCTGCAGATGCTACTTCCTAGCAAGGAAGTGTCGCATTTACATTCATTTGAAGTGTTTACGAGGAACACATGATACTTCGCAAATCATATTATATCTTACCATGAAACATAGAAATGAGATTCGATATCGCGTTTTGAGTAGCATTAGAAAGCTGTTGCTACGATACGTAGACATCTGCAAACGCTATTTCCTAGCGAGGAAGTATCGCATTCACATTCATTTGAAGTGTAGACGAGTAATACATAACACTTCGCAAATCATGTTATATCTCACCATGAAACATAGAAATGAGGTGCGATATCGCGTTTTAAGTATCATATGAACTCTATTGCTACGATACGTAGACATCTGCAAACGCTATTTCCTTGCAAGGAAGAGTCGCATTTACATTCATTTGGAGTGTAGACGAGGAATACATGATACTTCGCAAATCATATTATATCTTACCATGAAACATAGAGATGAGATGCGATATCGCGTTTTAAGAAGCATTTGAACTCTATTGCTTCGATACGTAGACATCTGCAAACGCTATTTCCTTGCAAGGAAGTGTCGCATTTACATTCATTTGTAGTGTAGACAAGGAATACATGACACGTCGCAAATCATATTATATCTTACCATGAAACATAGAAATGAGATTCGATATCGCGTTTTGAGTAGCATTAGAAAGCTGTTGCTACGATACGTAGACATCTGCAAACGCTATTTCCTAGCGAGGAAGTATCGCATTCACATTCATTTGAAGTGTAGGCAAGGAATACATAACACTTCGCATGTCATGTTATATCTTACCATGAAACATAGAATTGAGATGCGATATCGCGTTTTAAGAATCATATGAACTCTATTGCTTTGAGACGTAGACATCTGCAAACTCTATTTCCTAGCGAGGAAGTATCGCATTCACATTCATTTGAAGTGTAGACGAGGAATACATAACACTTCGCAAATCATGTTATATCTTACCATGAAACATAGAAATGAGATGCGATATCGCGTTTTAAGAATCATTTGAACTCTATTGCATCGATACGTAGACATCTGCAAACGCTATTTCCTTGTAAGGAAGTGTCGCATTTACATTCATCTGAAGTGTAGACGAGGAATACATAACACTTCGCAAAACATATTATATCTTACCATGAAACATAGAAATGAGATGCGATATCGCGTTTTAGGAAGCATTAGAACTCTATTGCTACGATACCTAGACATCTGCAGACGCTATTTCCTAGCAAGGAAGTGTCGCGTTTACATTCGTTTGAAATGTAGACGAGGAATACATGATACTTCGCAAATCATATTATATCATACCATGAAACATAGAAATGAGATGCGATATCGCGTTTTAAGAAGCATTAGAACTCTATTGCAACGATACCTAGACATCTGCAGATGCTATTTCCTAGCAAGGAAGTGTCGCACTTACATTCATTTGAAGTGTTTACGAGGAACACATGATACTTCGCAAATCATATTATATCTTACCATGAAACATAGAAATGAGATGCGATATCGCGTTTTAAGAAGCATTAGAACACTATTGCTACGATTGGTAGACATTTGCAAACGCTATTTCCTAGCGAGGAAGTATCGCATTCACATTCATTTGAAGTGTAGACGAGTAATACATAACACTTCGCAAATCATGTTATATCTCACCATGAAACATAGAAATGAGGTGCGATATCGCGTTTTAAGTATCATATGAACTCTATTGCTACGATACGTAGACATCTGCAAACGCTATTTCCTTGCAAGGAAGAGTCGCATTTACATTCATTTGGAGTGTAGACGAGGAATACATGATACTTCGCAAATCATATTATATCTTACCATGAAACATAGAGATGAGATGCGATATCGCGTTTTAAGAAGCATTTGAACTCTATTGCTTCGATACGTAGACATCTGCAAACGCTATTTCCTTGCAAGGAAGTGTCGCATTTACATTCATTTGTAGTGTAGACAAGGAATACATGACACGTCGCAAATCATATTATATCTTACCATGAAACATAGAAATGAGATTCGATATCGCGTTTTGAGTAGCATTAGAAAGCTGTTGCTACGATACGTAGACATCTGCAAACGCTATTTCCTAGCGAGGAAGTATCGCATTCACATTCATTTGAAGTGTAGACGAGGAATACATAACACTTCGCAAATCATGTTATATCTTACCATGAAACATAGAAATGAGATGCGATATCGCGTTTTAAGAATCATTTGAACTCTATTGCATCGATACGTAGACATCTGCAAACGCTATTTCCTTGTAAGGAAGTGTCGCATTTACATTCATTTGAAGTGTAGACGAGGAATACATAACACTTCGCAAAACATATTATATCTTACCATGAAACATAGAAATGAGATGCGATATCGCGTTTTAGGAAGCATTAGAACTCTATTGCTACGATACCTAGACATCTGCAGACGCTATTTCCTAGCAAGGAAGTGTCGCGTTTACATTCGTTTGAAATGTAGACGAGGAATACATGATACTTCGCAAATCATATTATATCATACCATGAAACATAGAAATGAGATGCGATATCGCGTTTTAAGAAGCATTAGAACTCTATTGCAACGATACCTAGACATCTGCAGATGCTATTTCCTAGCAAGGAAGTGTCGCACTTACATTCATTTGAAGTGTTTACGAGGAACACATGATACTTCGCAAATCATATTATATCTTACCATGAAACATAGAAATGAGATGCGATATCGCGTTTTAAGAAGCATTAGAACACTATTGCTACGATTGGTAGACATTTGCAAACGCTATTTCCTAGCGAGGAAGTATCGCATTCACATTCATTTGAAGTGTAGACGAGTAATACATAACACTTCGCAAATCATGTTATATCTCACCATGAAACATAGAAATGAGGTGCGATATCGCGTTTTAAGTATCATATGAACTCTATTGCTACGATACGTAGACATCTGCAAACGCTATTTCCTTGCAAGGAAGAGTCGCATTTACATTCATTTGGAGTGTAGACGAGGAATACATGATACTTCGCAAATCATATTATATCTTACCATGAAACATAGAGATGAGATGCGATATCGCGTTTTAAGAAGCATTTGAACTCTATTGCTTCGATACGTAGACATCTGCAAACGCTATTTCCTTGCAAGGAAGTGTCGCATTTACATTCATTTGTAGTGTAGACGAGGAATACATGACACTTCGCAAATCATATTATATCTTACCATGAAACATAGAAATGAGATTCGATATGGCGTTTTAAGTAGCACTAGAAAGCTATTGCTACGATACGTAGACATCTGCAAACGCTATTTCCTTGCAAGGAAGTGTCGCATTTACATTCATTTGTAGTGTAGACGAGGAATACATGACACGTCGCAAATCATATTATATCTTACCATGAAACATAGAAATGAGATTCGATATCGCGTTTTGAGTAGCATTAGAAAGCTGTTGCTACGATACGTAGACATCTGCAAGCGCTATTTCCTAGCGAGGAAGTATCGCATTCACATTCATTTGAAGTGTAGACGAGTAATACATAACACTTCGCAAATCATGTTATATCTCACCATGAAACATAGAAATGAGGTGCGATATCGCGTTTTAAGTATCATATGAACTCTATTGCTACGATACGTAGACATCTGCAATCGCAATTTCCTTGCAAGGAAGTGTCGCATTTACATTCATTTGAATCGTAGTCGAGGAATGCATAACACTTCGCAATGAATATTATAACTTGTCAGGAAACATAGATATGAGATTGAATATCTCGTTTTAAGAAGCATTTGAACTGTATTGCTTCGATACGTAGACATCTGCAAACGCTAATTCCTAGCAAGGAAGTGTCGCATTTACATCCATTTGAATCGTAGACGTGGAATGCATAACACATCGCAATGAATATTATATCTTATCATGAAAGATATATATGAGATGCAATATCTCGTTTTAGGAAGCATTTGAACTCTATTGCTTCGATACGTAGACATCTGCAAACGCTATTTCCTTGCAAGGAAGAGTCGCATTTACATTCATTTGGAGTGTAGACGGGGAATACATGATACTTCGCAAATCATATTATATCTTACCATGAAACATAGAGATGAGATGCGATATCGCGTTTTAAGAAGCATTTGAACTCTATTGCTTCGATACGTAGACATCTGCAAACGCTATTTCCTTGCAAGGAAGTGTCGCATTTACATTCATTTGTAGTGTAGACGAGGAATACATGACACGTCGCAAATCATATTATATCTTACCATGATACATAGAAATGAGATTCGATATCGCGTTTTGAGTAGCATTAGAAAGCTGTTGCTACGATACGTAGACATCTGCAAACGCTATTTCCTAGCGAGGAAGTATCGCATTCACATTCATTTGAAGTGTAGGCAAGGAATACATAACACTTCGCAAGTCATGTTATATCTTACCATGAAACATAGAATTGAGATGCGATATCGCGTTTTAAGAATCATATGAACTCTATTGCTTTGAGACGTAGACATCTGCAAACTCTATTTCCTAGCGAGGAAGTATCGCATTCACATTCATTTGAAGTGTAGACGAGGAATACATAACACTTCGCAAATCATGTTATATCTTACCATGAAACATAGAAATGAGATGCGATATCGCGTTTTAAGAATCATTTGAACTCTATTGCTTCGATACGTAGACATCTGCAAACGCTATTTCCTTGTAAGGAAGTGTCGCATTTACATTCATTTGAAGTGTAGACGAGGAATACATAACACTTCGCAAAACATATTATATCTTACCATGAATCATAGAAATGAGATGCGATATCGCGTTTTAGGAAGCATTAGAACTCTATTGCAACGATACCTAGATATCTGCAGATGCTACTTCCTAGCAAGGAAGTGTCGCATTTACATTCATTTGAAGTGTTTACGAGGAACACATGATACTTCGCAAATCATATTATATCTTACCATGAAACATAGAAATGAGATTCGATATCGCGTTTTGAGTAGCATTAGAAAGCTGTTGCTACGATACGTAGACATCTGCAAACGCTATTTCCTAGCGAGGAAGTATCGCATTCACATTCATTTGAAGTGTAGACGAGTAATACATAACACTTCGCAAATCATGTTATATCTCACCATGAAACATAGAAATGAGGTGCGATATCGCGTTTTAAGTATCATATGAACTCTATTGCTACGATACGTAGACATCTGCAAACGCTATTTCCTTGCAAGGAAGAGTCGCATTTACATTCATTTGGAGTGTAGACGAGGAATACATGATACTTCGCAAATCATATTATATCTTACCATGAAACATAGAGATGAGATGCGATATCGCGTTTTAAGAAGCATTTGAACTCTATTGCTTCGATACGTAGACATCTGCAGACGCTATTTCCTTGCAAGGAAGTGTCGCATTTACATTCATTTGTAGTGTAGACAAGGAATACATGACACGTCGCAAATCATATTATATCTTACCATGAAACATAGAAATGAGATTCGATATCGCGTTTTGAGTAGCATTAGAAAGCTGTTGCTACGATACGTAGACATCTGCAAACGCTATTTCCTAGCGAGGAAGTATCGCATTCACATTCATTTGAAGTGTAGGCAAGGAATACATAACACTTCGCATGTCATGTTATATCTTACCATGAAACATAGAATTGAGATGCGATATCGCGTTTTAAGAATCATATGAACTCTATTGCTTTGAGACGTAGACATCTGCAAACTCTATTTCCTAGCGAGGAAGTATCGCATTCACATTCATTTGAAGTGTAGACGAGGAATACATAACACTTCGCAAATCATGTTATATCTTACCATGAAACATAGAAATGAGATGCGATATCGCGTTTTAAGAATCATTTGAACTCTATTGCATCGATACGTAGACATCTGCAAACGCTATTTCCTTGTAAGGAAGTGTCGCATTTACATTCATTTGAAGTGTAGACGAGGAATACATAACACTTCGCAAAACATATTATATCTTACCATGAAACATAGAAATGAGATGCGATATCGCGTTTTAGGAAGCATTAGAACTCTATTGCTACGATACCTAGACATCTGCAGACGCTATTTCCTAGCAAGGAAGTGTCGCGTTTACATTCGTTTGAAATGTAGACGAGGAATACATGATACTTCGCAAATCATATTATATCATACCATGAAACATAGAAATGAGATGCGATATCGCGTTTTAAGAAGCATTAGAACTCTATTGCAACGATACCTAGACATCTGCAGATGCTATTTCCTAGCAAGGAAGTGTCGCACTTACATTCATTTGAAGTGTTTACGAGGAACACATGATACTTCGCAAATCATATTATATCTTACCATGAAACATAGAAATGAGATGCGATATCGCGTTTTAAGAAGCATTAGAACACTATTGCTACGATTGGTAGACATTTGCAAACGCTATTTCCTAGCGAGGAAGTATCGCATTCACATTCATTTGAAGTGTAGACGAGTAATACATAACACTTCGCAAATCATGTTATATCTCACCATGAAACATAGAAATGAGGTGCGATATCGCGTTTTAAGTATCATATGAACTCTATTGCTACGATACGTAGACATCTGCAAACGCTATTTCCTTGCAAGGAAGAGTCGCATTTACATTCATTTGAAGTGTAGACGAGGAATACATGATACTTCGCAAATCATATTATATCTTACCATGAAACATAGAGATGAGATGCGATATCGCGTTTTAAGAAGCATTTGAACACTATTGCTTCGATACGTAGACATCTGCAAACGCTATTTCCTTGCAAGGAAGTGTCGCATTTACATTCATTTGTAGTGTAGACGAGGAATACATGACACTTCGCAAATCATATTATATCTTACCATGAAACATAGAAATGAGATTCGATATGGCGTTTTAAGTAGCACTAGAAAGCTATTGCTACGATACGTAGACATCTGCAAACGCTATTTCCTTGCAAGGAAGTGTCGCATTTACATTCATTTGTAGTGTAGACGAGGAATACATGACACGTCGCAAATCATATTATATCTTACCATGAAACATAGAAATGAGATTCGATATCGCGTTTTGAGTAGCATTAGAAAGCTGTTGCTACGATACGTAGACATCTGCAAGCGCTATTTCCTAGCGAGGAAGTATCGCATTCACATTCATTTGAAGTGTAGACGAGTAATACATAACACTTCGCAAATCATGTTATATCTCACCATGAAACATAGAAATGAGGTGCGATATCGCGTTTTAAGTATCATATGAACTCTATTGCTACGATACGTAGACATCTGCAATCGCAATTTCCTTGCAAGGAAGTGTCGCATTTACATTCATTTGAATCGTAGTCGAGGAATGCATAACACTTCGCAATGAATATTATAACTTGTCAGGAAACATAGATATGAGATTGAATATCTCGTTTTAAGAAGCATTTGAACTGTATTGCTTCGATACGTAGACATCTGCAAACGCTAATTCCTAGCAAGGAAGTGTCGCATTTACATCCATTTGAATCGTAGACGTGGAATGCATAACACATCGCAATGAATATTATATCTTATCATGAAAGATATATATGAGATGCAATATCTCGTTTTAGGAAGCATTTGAACTCTATTGCTTCGATACGTAGACATCTGCAAACGCTATTTCCTTGCAAGGAAGAGTCGCATTTACATTCATTTGGAGTGTAGACGAGGAATACATGATACTTCGCAAATCATATTATATCTTACCATGAAACATAGAGATGAGATGCGATATCGCGTTTTAAGAAGCATTTGAACTCTATTGCTTCGATACGTAGACATCTGCAAACGCTATTTCCTTGCAAGGAAGTGTCGCATTTACATTCATTTGTAGTGTAGACGAGGAATACATGACACGTCGCAAATCATATTATATCTTACCATGAAACATAGAAATGAGATTCGATATCGCGTTTTGAGTAGCATTAGAAAGCTGTTGCTACGATACGTAGACATCTGCAAACGCTATTTCCTAGCGAGGAAGTATCGCATTCACATTCATTTGAAGTGTAGGCAAGGAATACATAACACTTCGCAAGTCATGTTATATCTTACCATGAAACATAGAATTGAGATGCGATATCGCGTTTTAAGAATCATATGAACTCTATTGCTTTGAGACGTAGACATCTGCAAACTCTATTTCCTAGCGAGGAAGTATCGCATTCACATTCATTTGAAGTGTAGACGAGGAATACATAACACTTCGCAAATCATGTTATATCTTACCATGAAACATAGAAATGAGATGCGATATCGCGTTTTAAGAATCATTTGAACTCTATTGCTTCGATACGTAGACATCTGCAAACGCTATTTCCTTGTAAGGAAGTGTCGCATTTACATTCATTTGAAGTGTAGACGAGGAATACATAACACTTCGCAAAACATATTATATCTTACCATGAATCATAGAAATGAGATGCGATATCGCGTTTTAGGAAGCATTAGAACTCTATTGCTACGATACCTAGACATCTGCAGACGCTATTTCCTAGCAAGGAAGTGTCGCATTTACATTCGTTTGAAATGTAGACGAGGAATACATGATACTTCGCAAATCATATTATATCATACCATGAAACATAGAAATGAGATGCGATATCGCGTTTTAAGAAGCATTAGAACTCTATTGCAACGATACCTAGACATCTGCAGATGCTACTTCCTAGCAAGGAAGTGTCGCATTTACATTCATTTGAAGTGTTTACGAGGAACACATGATACTTCGCAAATCATATTATATCTTACCATGAAACATAGAAATGAGATTCGATATCGCGTTTTGAGTAGCATTAGAAAGCTGTTGCTACGATACGTAGACATCTGCAAACGCTATTTCCTAGCGAGGAAGTATCGCATTCACATTCATTTGAAGTGTAGACGAGTAATACATAACACTTCGCAAATCATGTTATATCTCACCATGAAACATAGAAATGAGGTGCGATATCGCGTTTTAAGTATCATATGAACTCTATTGCTACGATACGTAGACATCTGCAAACGCTATTTCCTTGCAAGGAAGAGTCGCATTTACATTCATTTGGAGTGTAGACGAGGAATACATGATACTTCGCAAATCATATTATATCTTACCATGAAACATAGAGATGAGATGCGATATCGCGTTTTAAGAAGCATTTGAACTCTATTGCTTCGATACGTAGACATCTGCAAACGCTATTTCCTTGCAAGGAAGTGTCGCATTTACATTCATTTGTAGTGTAGACAAGGAATACATGACACGTCGCAAATCATATTATATCTTACCATGAAACATAGAAATGAGATTCGATATCGCGTTTTGAGTAGCATTAGAAAGCTGTTGCTACGATACGTAGACATCTGCAAACGCTATTTCCTAGCGAGGAAGTATCGCATTCACATTCATTTGAAGTGTAGGCAAGGAATACATAACACTTCGCATGTCATGTTATATCTTACCATGAAACATAGAATTGAGATGCGATATCGCGTTTTAAGAATCATATGAACTCTATTGCTTTGAGACGTAGACATCTGCAAACTCTATTTCCTAGCGAGGAAGTATCGCATTCACATTCATTTGAAGTGTAGACGAGGAATACATAACACTTCGCAAATCATGTTATATCTTACCATGAAACATAGAAATGAGATGCGATATCGCGTTTTAAGAATCATTTGAACTCTATTGCATCGATACGTAGACATCTGCAAACGCTATTTCCTTGTAAGGAAGTGTCGCATTTACATTCATTTGAAGTGTAGACGAGGAATACATAACACTTCGCAAAACATATTATATCTTACCATGAAACATAGAAATGAGATGCGATATCGCGTTTTAGGAAGCATTAGAACTCTATTGCTACGATACCTAGACATCTGCAGACGCTATTTCCTAGCAAGGAAGTGTCGCGTTTACATTCGTTTGAAATGTAGACGAGGAATACATGATACTTCGCAAATCATATTATATCATACCATGAAACATAGAAATGAGATGCGATATCGCGTTTTAAGAAGCATTAGAACTCTATTGCAACGATACCTAGACATCTGCAGATGCTATATCCTAGCAAGGAAGTGTCGCACTTACATTCATTTGAAGTGTTTACGAGGAACACATGATACTTCGCAAATCATATTATATCTTACCATGAAACATAGAAATGAGATGCGATATCGCGTTTTAAGAAGCATTAGAACACTATTGCTACGATTGGTAGACATTTGCAAACGCTATTTCCTAGCGAGGAAGTATCGCATTCACATTCATTTGAAGTGTAGACGAGTAATACATAACACTTCGCAAATCATGTTATATCTCACCATGAAACATAGAAATGAGGTGCGATATCGCGTTTTAAGTATCATATGAACTCTATTGCTACGATACGTAGACATCTGCAAACGCTATTTCCTTGCAAGGAAGAGTCGCATTTACATTCATTTGAAGTGTAGACGAGGAATACATGATACTTCGCAAATCATATTATATCTTACCATGAAACATAGAGATGAGATGCGATATCGCGTTTTAAGAAGCATTTGAACACTATTGCTTCGATACGTAGACATCTGCAAACGCTATTTCCTTGCAAGGAAGTGTCGCATTTACATTCATTTGTAGTGTAGACGAGGAATACATGACACTTCGCAAATCATATTATATCTTACCATGAAACATAGAAATGAGATTCGATATGGCGTTTTAAGTAGCACTAGAAAGCTATTGCTACGATACGTAGACATCTGCAAACGCTATTTCCTTGCAAGGAAGTGTCGCATTTACATTCATTTGTAGTGTAGACGAGGAATACATGACACGTCGCAAATCATATTATATCTTACCATGAAACATAGAAATGAGATTCGATATCGCGTTTTGAGTAGCATTAGAAAGCTGTTGCTACGATACGTAGACATCTGCAAGCGCTATTTCCTAGCGAGGAAGTATCGCATTCACATTCATTTGAAGTGTAGACGAGTAATACATAACACTTCGCAAATCATGTTATATCTCACCATGAAACATAGAAATGAGGTGCGATATCGCGTTTTAAGTATCATATGAACTCTATTGCTACGATACGTAGACATCTGCAATCGCAATTTCCTTGCAAGGAAGTGTCGCATTTACATTCATTTGAATCGTAGTCGAGGAATGCATAACACTTCGCAATGAATATTATAACTTGTCAGGAAACATAGATATGAGATTGAATATCTCGTTTTAAGAAGCATTTGAACTGTATTGCTTCGATACGTAGACATCTGCAAACGCTAATTCCTAGCAAGGAAGTGTCGCATTTACATCCATTTGAATCGTAGACGTGGAATGCATAACACATCGCAATGAATATTATATCTTATCATGAAAGATATATATGAGATGCAATATCTCGTTTTAGGAAGCATTTGAACTCTATTGCTTCGATACGTAGACATCTGCAAACGCTATTTCCTTGCAAGGAAGAGTCGCATTTACATTCATTTGGAGTGTAGACGAGGAATACATGATACTTCGCAAATCATATTATATCTTACCATGAAACATAGAGATGAGATGCGATATCGCGTTTTAAGAAGCATTTGAACTCTATTGCTTCGATACGTAGACATCTGCAAACGCTATTTCCCTTGCAAGGAAGTGTCGCATTTACATTCATTTGTAGTGTAGACGAGGAATACATGACACGTCGCAAATCATATTATATCTTACCATGAAACATAGAAATGAGATTCGATATCGCGTTTTGAGTAGCATTAGAAAGCTGTTGCTACGATACGTAGACATCTGCAAACGCTATTTCCTAGCGAGGAAGTATCGCATTCACATTCATTTGAAGTGTAGGCAAGGAATACATAACACTTCGCAAGTCATGTTATATCTTACCATGAAACATAGAATTGAGATGCGATATCGCGTTTTAAGAATCATATGAACTCTATTGCTTTGAGACGTAGACATCTGCAAACTCTATTTCCTAGCGAGGAAGTATCGCATTCACATTCATTTGAAGTGTAGACGAGGAATACATAACACTTCGCAAATCATGTTATATCTTACCATGAAACATAGAAATGAGATGCGATATCGCGTTTTAAGAATCATTTGAACTCTATTGCTTCGATACGTAGACATCTGCAAACGCTATTTTCCTTGTAAGGAAGTGTCGCATTTACATTCATTTGAAGTGTAGACGAGGAATACATAACACTTCGCAAAACATATTATATCTTACCATGAATCATAGAAATGAGATGCGATATCGCGTTTTAGGAAGCATTAGAACTCTATTGCTACGATACCTAGACATCTGCAGACGCTATTCCTAGCAAGGAAGTGTCGCATTTACATTCGTTTGAAATGTAGACGAGGAATACATGATACTTCGCAAATCATATTATATCATACCATGAAACATAGAAATGAGATGCGATATCGCGTTTTTAAGAAGCATTAGAACTCTATTGCAACGATACCTAGACATCTGCAGATGCTACTTCCTAGCAAGGAAGTGTCGCATTTACATTCATTTGAAGTGTTTACGAGGAACACATGATACTTCGCAAATCATATTATATCTTACCATGAAACATAGAAATGAGATTCGATATCGCGTTTTGAGTAGCATTAGAAAGCTGTTGCTACGATACGTAGACATCTGCAAACGCTATTTCCTAGCGAGGAAGTATCGCATTCACATTCATTTGAAGTGTAGACGAGTAATACATAACACTTCGCAAATCATGTTATATCTCACATGAAACATAGAAATGAGGTGCGATATCGCGTTTTAAGTATCATATGAACTCTATTGCTACGATACGTAGACATCTGCAAACGCTATTTCCTTGCAAGGAAGAGTCGCATTTACATTCATTTGGAGTGTAGACGAGGAATACATGATACTTCGCAAATCATATTATATCTTACCATGAAACATAGAGATGAGATGCGATATCGCGTTTTAAGAAGCATTTGAACTCTATTGCTTCGATACGTAGACATCTGCAAACGCTATTTCCTTGCAAGGAAGTGTCGCATTTACATTCATTTGTAGTGTAGACAAGGAATACATGACACGTCGCAAATCATATTATATCTTACCATGAAACATAGAAATGAGATTCGATATCGCGTTTTGAGTAGCATTAGAAAGCTGTTGCTACGATACGTAGACATCTGCAAACGCTATTTCCTAGCGAGGAAGTATCGCATTCACATTCATTTGAAGTGTAGGCAAGGAATACATAACACTTCGCATGTCATGTTATATCTTACCATGAAACATAGAATTGAGATGCGATATCGCGTTTTAAGAATCATATGAAACTCTATTGCTTTGAGACGTAGACATCTGCAAACTCTATTTCCTAGCGAGGAAGTATCGCATTCACATTCATTTGAAGTGTAGACGAGGAATACATAACACTTCGCAAATCATGTTATATCTTACCATGAAACATAGAAATGAGATGCGATATCGCGTTTTAAGAATCATTTGAACTCTATTGCATCGATACGTAGACATCTGCAAACGCTATTTCCTTGTAAGGAAGTGTCGCATTTACATTCATTTGAAGTGTAGACGAGGAATACATAACACTTCGCAAAACATATTATATCTTACCATGAAACATAGAAATGAGATGCGATATCGCGTTTTAGGAAGCATTAGAACTCTATTGCTACGATACCTAGACATCTGCAGACGCTATTTCCTAGCAAGGAAGTGTCGCGTTTACATTCGTTTGAAATGTAGACGAGGAATACATGATACTTCGCAAATCATATTATATCATACCATGAAACATAGAAATGAGATGCGATATCGCGTTTTAAGAAGCATTAGAACTCTATTGCAACGATACCTAGACATCTGCAGATGCTATTTCCTAGCAAGGAAGTGTCGCACTTACATTCATTTGAAGTGTTTACGAGGAACACATGATACTTCGCAATCATAATTATATCTTACCATGAAAACATAGAAATGAGATGCGATATCGCGTTTTAAGAAGCATTAGAACACTATTGCTACGATTTGGTAGACATTTGCAAACGCTATTTCCTAGCGAGGAAGTATCGCATTCACATTCATTTGAAGTGTAGACGAGTAATACATAACACTTCGCAAATCATGTTATATCTCACCATGAAACATAGAAATGAGGTGCGATATCGCGTTTTAAGTATCATATGAACTCTATTGCTACGATACGTAGACATCTGCAAACGCTATTTCCTTGCAAGGAAGAGTCGCATTTACATTCATTTGGAGTGTAGACGAGGAATACATGATACTTCGCAAATCATATTATATCTTACCATGAAACATAGAGATGAGATGCGATATCGCGTTTTAAGAAGCATTTGAACTCTATTGCTTCGATACGTAGACATCTGCAAACGCTATTTCCTTGCAAGGAAGTGTCGCATTTACATTCATTTGTAGTGTAGACAAGGAATACATGACACGTCGCAAATCATATTATATCTTACCATGAAACATAGAAATGAGATTCGATATCGCGTTTTGAGTAGCATTAGAAAGCTGTTGCTACGATACGTAGACATCTGCAAACGCTATTTCCTAGCGAGGAAGTATCGCATTCACATTCATTTGAAGTGTAGACGAGGAATACATAACACTTCGCAAATCATGTTATATCTTACCATGAAACATAGAAATGAGATGCGATATCGCGTTTTAAGAATCATTTGAACTCTATTGCATCGATACGTAGACATCTGCAAACGCTATTTCCTTGTAAGGAAGTGTCGCATTTACATTCATTTGAAGTGTAGACGAGGAATACATAACACTTCGCAAATCATATTATATCTTACCATGAAACATAGAAATGAGATGCGATATCGCGTTTTAAGAAGCATTAGAACACTATTGCTACGATTGGTAGACATTTGCAAACGCTATTTCCTAGCGAGGAAGTATCGCATTCACATTCATTTGAAGTGTAGACGAGTAATACATAACACTTCGCAAATCATGTTATATCTCACCATGAAACATAGAAATGAGGTGCGATATCGCGTTTTAAGTATCATATGAACTCTATTGCTACGATACGTAGACATCTGCAAACGCTATTTCCTTGCAAGGAAGAGTCGCATTTACATTCATTTGGAGTGTAGACGAGGAATACATGATACTTCGCAAATCATATTATATCTTACCATGAAACATAGAGATGAGATGCGATATCGCGTTTTAAGAAGCATTTGAACTCTATTGCTTCGATACGTAGACATCTGCAAACGCTATTTCCTTGCAAGGAAGTGTCGCATTTACATTCATTTGTAGTGTAGACAAGGAATACATGACACGTCGCAAATCATATTATATCATACCATGAAACATAGAAATGAGATTCGATATCGCGTTTTGAGTAGCATTAGAAAGCTGTTGCTACGATACGTAGACATCTGCAAACTCTATTTCCTAGCGAGGAAGTATCGCATTCACATTCATTTGAAGTGTAGACGAGGAATACATAACACTTCGCAAATCATGTTATATCTTACCATGAAACATAGAAATGAGATGCGATATCGCGTTTTAAGAATCATTTGAACTCTATTGCATCGATACGTAGACATCTGCAAACGCTATTTCCTTGTAAGGAAGTGTCGCATTTACATTCATTTGAAGTGTAGACGAGGAATACATAACACTTCGCAAAACATATTATATCTTACCATGAAACATAGAAATGAGATGCGATATCGCGTTTTAGGAAGCATAAGAACTCTATTGCTACGATACCTAGACATCTGCAGACGCTATTTCCTAGCAAGGAAGTGTCGCGTTTACATTCGTTTGAAATGTAGACGAGGAATACATGATACTTCGCAAATCATATTATATCATACCATGAAACATAGAAATGAGATGCGATATCGCGTTTTAAGAAGCATTAGAACTCTATTGCAACGATACCTAGACATCTGCAGATGCTATTTCCTAGCAAGGAAGTGTCGCACTTACATTCATTTGAAGTGTTTACGAGGAACACATGATACTTCGCAAATCATATTATATCTTACCATGAAACATAGAAATGAGATGCGATATCGCGTTTTAAGATGCATTAGAACACTATTGCTACGATTGGTAGACATTTGCAAACGCTATTTCCTAGCAAAGAAGTCTCGCATTTACATTCATTTGAAGTATAGGCGAGGAATACATAACACTTCGCAAATCATGTTATATCTTACCATGAAACATAGAAATGAGATGCGATATCGCGTTTTAAGAATCATATGAACTCTATTGCTACGATACGTAGACATCTGCAGACGCTATTTCCTAGCCAGGAAGTGTCGCATTTACATTCATTTGAAGTGTAGACGAGGAATACACAACACTTCGCAAATCATATTACATCTTACCATGAAACATAGAAATGAGATGCGATGTCGCGTTTTAAGAAGCATTAGAACACTATTGCTACGATAGGTAGACATTTGCAAACGCTATTTCCTTGCAAATAAGTGGCGCATTTACATTCATTTGAAGTGTAGACGAGGAATACATGATACTTCGCAAGTCATATTATATCTTACCATGAAACATAGAAATGAGATGCGATATCGCGTTTTAAGAATCATAAGAACTCTATTGCTACGATACGTAGACATCTGCAAACGCAATTTCCTTGCAAGGAAGTGTCGCATTTACATTCATTTGAATCGTAGTCGAGAAATGCATAACACTTCGCAATGAATATTATATCTTATCAGGAAACATAGATATGAGATTGAATATCTCGTTTTAAGAAGCATTTGAACTGTATTGCTTCGATACGTAGACATCTGCAAACGCTAATTCCTAGCAAGGAAGTGTCGCATTTACATCCATTTGAATCGTAGACGAGGAATGCATAACACTTCGCAATGAATATTATATCTTATCATGAAAGATAGATATGAGATGCAATATCTCGTTTTAGGAAGCATTTGAACTCTATTGCTTCGATACGTAGACATCTGCTAACGCTATTTCCTTGCAAGGAAGAGTCGCGTTTACATCCATTTGAATCGTAGACGAGGAATGCATAACACTTCGCAATGAATATTATATCTTATCATGAAAGATATATATGAGATGCAATATCTCGTTTTAGGAAGCATTTGAGCTCTATTGCTTCGATACGTAGACATCTGCTAACGCTATTTCCTTGCAAGAAAGAGTCGCATTTACATCCATTTGAATCGTAGACGAGGAATGCATAACACTTCGCAATGAATATTATATCTTATCATGAAACATAGATATGAGATGCAATATCTCGTTTTAGGAAGCATTTGAACTCTATTGCTTCGATACGTAGACATCTGCAAACGCTATTTCCTTGCAAGGAAGAGTCGCATTTACATTCATTTGGAGTGTAGACGAGGAATACATGATACTTCGCAAATCATATTATATCTTACCATGAAACATAGAGATGAGATGCGATATCGCGTTTTAAGAAGAATATGAACTCTATTGCTTCGATACGTAGACATCTGCAAACGCTATTTCCTTACAAGGAAGTGTCGCATTTACATTCATTTGTAGTGTAAACGAGGAAAACATGACACGCCGCAAATCATATTATATCTCACCATGAAACATAGAAATGAGATTCGGTATCGCGTTTTGAGTAGCATTAGAAAGCTGTTGCTACGATACGTAGATATCTGCAAACGCTATTTCCTAGCGAGGAAGTATCGCATTCACATTCATTTGAAGTGTAGACGAGTAATACTTAACACTTCGCAAATCATGTTATATCTCACCATGAAACATAGAAATGAGATGCGATATCGCGTTTAAAGTATCATATGAACTCTATTGCTACGATACGTAGACATCTGCAATCGCTATTTCCTAGCAAGGAAGTGTCGCATTTACATTCATTTGAAGTGTAGGCGAGGAATACATAACACTTCGCAATGAATATTACATCCTATCATGAAACATAGAATTGAGATGCGATATCTTGTTTTAGGAAGCATTTGAACTCTATTGCTACGATACCTAGACATCTGCAGACGCTATTTCCTAGCAAGGAAGTGTCGCATTTACATTCATTTGAAGTGTAGACGAGGAATACATAACACATCGCAAATCATATTATATCTTACTATGAAAAATAGAAATGAAATTCGATATCGCGTTTTAAGAAGCATTAGAAAGCTATTGCTACGATACGTAGACATCTGCAAACGCTATTTCCTAGCGAGGAAGTATCGCATTCACATTCATTTGAAGTGTAGACGAGGAATACATAACACTTCGCAAATCATGTTATATCTTACCATGAAACATAGAAATGAGATGTGATATCGCGTTTTAAGAATCATATGAACTCTATTGCTTCGATGCGTGGACATCAGCAAACGCTATTTCCTTGCAAGGAAGTGCGCGTTTACATTTAGTTGATGTGTAGACGAGGAATACATGACACTTCGCAAATCATATTATATCTCACCATGAAACATAGAAATGAGATTCGATATCGCGTTTTAAGAAGCATTAGAAAGCTATTGCTACGATACGTAGACATCTGCAAACGCTATTTCCTAGCGAGGAAGTATCGCATTCACATTCATTTGAAGTGTAGACAAGGAATACATAACACTTCGCAAATCATGTTATATCTTACCATGAAACATGGAATTGAGATGCGATATCGCGTTTTAAGAACATATGAACTCTATTGCTACGAGACGTAGACATCTGCAATCGCTATTTCCTTGCAAGGAAGTGTCGCATTTACATTCATTTGAAGTGTAGACGAGGAATACATCACACTTCGCAAATCATATTATATCTTACCATGAAACATAGAAATGAGATGCGATATCGCGTTTTGAGAAGCATTAGAACTCTATTGCTACGATACGTTGACATTTGCAAACGCTATTTCCTAGCAAAGAAGTCTCGCATTTACATTCATTTGAAGTATAGGCGAGGAATACATAACACTTCGCAAATAATATTACATCTTACCATGAAACATAGAAATGAGATGCGATATCGCGTTTTAAGTAGCATTAGAACTCTATTGCTACGATACCTAGACATCTGCAGACGCTATTTCCTAGCAAGGAAGTGTCGCATTTACATTCATTTGAAGTGTAGACGAGGAATACATGATACTTCGCAAACCATATTATATCTTACCATGAAACATAGAAATGAGATGCGTTATCGCGTTTTAAGAAGCATTAGAACTCTATTGCTACGATACCTAGACATCTGCAGATGCTATTTTCTAGCAAGGAAGTTTCGCATTTACATTCATTTGAAGTGTAGACGAGGAATACATGATACTTCGCAAATCATATTATATCTTACCATGAAACATAGAAATGAGATGCGATATCGCGTTTTAAGAAGCATTAGAACACTATTGCTACGATAGGTAGACATTTGCAAACGCTATTTCCTAGGAAAGAAGTATCGCATTTACATTCATTTGAAGTATAGGCGAGGAATACATAACACTTCGCAAATAATATTACATCTTACCATGAAACATAGAAATGAGATGCGATATCGCGTTTTAAGAAGCATTAGAACACTATTGCTACGATACCTAGACACCTGCAGACGCTATTTCCTAGCAAGGAAGTGTCGCATTTACATTCACTTGAAGTGTAGACGAGGAATACATGATACTTCGCAAATCATATTATATCTTACCATGAAACATAGAAATGAGATGCGATATTGCGTTTTAAGAAGCATTAGAACTCTATTGCTACGATACCTAGACATCTGCAGATGCTATTTCCTAGCAAGGAAGTGTCGCATTTACATTCATTTGAAGTGTAGACGAGGAATACATGATACTTCGCAAATCATATTATATCTTACCATGAAACATAGAAATGAGATGCGATATCGCGTTTTAAGAAGCATTAGAACTCTATTGCTACGATACCTAGACATCTGCAGATGCTATTTCCTAGCAAGGAAGTGTCGCATTTACATTCATTTGAAGTGTAGACGAGGAATACATGATACTTCGCAAATCATATTATATCTTACTATGAAAAATAGAAATGAAATTCGATATCGCGTTTTAAGAAGCATTAGAAAGCTATTGCTACGATACGTAGACATCTGCAAACGCTATTTCCTAGCGAGGAAGTATCGCATTCACATTCATTTGAAGTGTAGACGAGGAATACATAACACTTCGCAAATCATGTTATATCTTACCATGAAACATAGAAATGAGATGTGATATCGCGTTTTAAGAATCATATGAACTCTATTGCTTCGATGCGTGGACATCAGCAAACGCTATTTCCTTGCAAGGAAGTGCGCGTTTACATTTAGTTGATGTGTAGACGAGGAATACATGACACTTCGCAAATCATATTATATCTCACCATGAAACATAGAAATGAGATTCGATATCGCGTTTTAAGAAGCATTAGAAAGCTATTGCTACGATACGTAGACATCTGCAAACGCTATTTCCTAGCGAGGAAGTATCGCATTCACATTCATTTGAAGTGTAGACAAGGAATACATAACACTTCGCAAATCATGTTATATCTTACCATGAAACATAGAAATGAGATGTGATATCGCGTTTTAAGAATCATATGAACTCTATTGCTTCGATGCGTGGACATCAGCAAACGCTATTTCCTTGCAAGGAAGTGCGCGTTTACATTTAGTTGATGTGTAGACGAGGAATACATGACACTTCGCAAATCATATTATATCTTACCATGAAACATAGAAATGAGATGCGATATCGCGTTTTAAGAAGCATTTGAACTCTATTGCTACGATACGTAGACATCTGCAAACGCTATTTCCTTGCAAGGAAGTGTCGCATTTACATTCATTTGAATCGTAGACAAGGAATACATAACACTTCGCAAATCATGTTATATCTTACCATGAAACATAGAAATGAGATGCGATATCGCGTTTTAAGAATCATATGAACTCTATTGCTACGAGACGTAGACATCTGCAATCGCTATTTTCTTGCAAGGAAGTTTCGCATTTACATTCATTTGAAGTGTAGACGAGGAATACATAACACTTCGCAAATCATATTATATCTTACCATGAAACATAGAAATGAGATGCGATATTGCGTTTTAAGAAGTATTAGAACTCTATTGCTACGATACCTAGACATCTGCAGACGCTATTTCCTAGCAAGGAAGTGTCGCATTTACATTCATTTGAAGTGTAGACGAGGAATACATGATCTTTCGCAAATCATATTATAGCTTACCATGAAACATAGAAATGAGATGCGATATCGCGTTTTAAGAATCATAAGAACTCTATTGCTACGATACCTAGACATCTGCAAACGCTATTTCCTCGCAAGGAAGAGTCGCATTTACATTCATTTGAATCGTAGACGAGGAATGCATAATACATCGCAATGAATATTATATCTTATCAGGAAACATAGATATGAGATGCAATATCTCGTTTTAAGAAGCATTTGAACTCTATTGCTTCGATACGTAGACATCTGCAAACGCTATTTCCTAGCAAGGAAGAGTCGCATTTACATTCATTTGAAGTGTAGACGAGGATTACATAACACTTCGCAAATCATATTATATCTTACCATGAAACATAGAAATGAGATGCGATATCGCGTTTTAAGAATCATAAGAACTCTATTGCTACGATACGTTGACATCTGCAAACGCTATTTCCATGCAAGGAAGTGCGCATTTACATTTAGTTGATGTGTAGACGAGGAATACATAACACTTCGCAAATCATATTATATCTTACCATGAAACATAGAAATGAGATACGATATCGCGTTTTAAGAAGCATTAGAACACTATTGCTACGATAGGTAGACATTTGCAAACGCTATTTCCTAGCAAAGAAGTCTCGCATTTACATTCATTTGAAGTATAGGCGAGGAATACATAACACCTCGCAAATAATATTACATCTTACCATGAAACATAGAAATGACATGCGATATCGCGTTTTAAGAAGCATTAGAACTCTATTGCTACGATACGTAGACTTCTGCAATCGCTATCTCCTAGCAAGGAAGTGTCGCATTTACATTCATTTGAATCGTAGACGAGGAATACATAACACTTCGCAAATCATATTATATCTTACCATGAAACATAGAAATGAGATGCGATATCGCGTTTTAAGAATCATAAGAACTCTATTGCTACGATACCTAGACATCTGCAAACGCTATTTCCTCGCATGGAAGTGTCGCATTTACATTCATTTGAATCGTAGACGAGGAATGCATAACACACCGCAATGAATATTATATCTTATCAGGAAACATAGATATGAGATGCAATATCTCGTTTTAAGAAGCATTTGAACTCTATTGCTTCGATACGTAGACATCTGCAAACGCTATTTCCTAGCAAAGAAGTCTCGCATTTACATTCATTTGAAGTATAGGCGAGGAATACATAACACTTCGCAAATAATATTACATCTTACCATGAAACATAGAAATGAGATGCGATATCGCGTTTTAAGAAGCATTAGAACTCTATTGCTACGATACGTAGACATTTGCAATCGCTATTTCCTAGCAAGGAAGTGTCGCATTTACATTCATTTGAATCGTAGGCGAGGAATGCATAACACTTCGCAATGAATATTATATCTTATCATGAAACATATATATGAGATGCAATATCTCGTTTTAAGAAGCATTTGAACTCTATTGCTTCGATACGTAGACATCTGCAAACGCTATTTCCTTGCAAGGAAGTGTCGCATTTATATTCATTTGAAGTGTAGACGAGGAATACATAACACTTCGCGAATCATATTATATCTTACCATGAAACATAGAAATGAGATGCGATATCGCGTTTTAAGAATCATAGGAACTCTATTGCTACGATACGTAGACATCTGCAAACGCGATTTCCTTGCAAAGAAGTGTCGCATTTACATTCACTTGAAGTGTAGACGAGGAATACATAACACTTCGCAAATCATATTATATCTTACCATGAAACATAGAAATGAGATGCGATATCGCGTTTTAAGAATCATATGAACTCTATTGCTACGATACGTTGACATCTGCAAACGCTATTTCCTTGCAAGGAAGTGCGCATTCACATTCATTTGAAGTGTAGACAAGGAATACATAACACTTCGCAAATCATGTTATATCTTACCATGAAACATAGAAATGAGATGCGATATCGCGTTTTAAGAATCATAGGATCTCTATTGCTACGATACGTAGACATCTGCAAACGATATTTCCTTGCAAGGAAGTGTCGCATTTACATTCATTTGAAGCGTAGACGAGGAATGCATAACACTTCGCAATGAATATTATATCTTATCAGGAAACATAGATATGAGATGCAATATCACGTTTTAAGAAGCATTTGAACTCTATTGCTTCGATACGTAGACATCTGCAAACGCTATTTCCTTGCTAGGAAGTGTCTCATTTACATTCATTTGAAGTGTAGACGAGGAATACATAACACTTCGCAAATCATATTATATCTTACCATGAAACATAGAAATGAGATTCGACATCGCGTTTTAAGAAGCATTAGATAGCTATTGCTACAATACGTAGACATCTGCAAACGCTATTTCCTAGCGAGAAAGTGTCGCATTCACATTCATTTGAAGTGTAGACGAGGAAAACATAACACTTCGCAAATCATATTATATCTTACCATTAAACATAGAAATGAGATGCGATATCGCGTTTTAAGAAGCATTAGAACTCTATTGCTACGATACGTAGACATTTGCAAACGCTATTTCCTTGCAAGGAAGTGTCGCATTTACATTCATTTGAAGTGTAGACGTGGAATACATAACACTTCGCAAATCATATTATATCTTACCATGAAACATAGAAATGAGATGCGATATCGCGTTTTAAGAAGCATTAGAACTCTATTGCTACGATACCTAGACATCTGCAGACGCTATTTCCTAGCAAGGAAGTGTCGCATTTTCATTCATTTGAAGTGTAGACGAGGAATACATAACACTTCGCAAATCATTTTATATCTTACCATGAAACATAGAAATGGGATGCGATCTCGCGTTTTAAGAAGCATTAGAAATCTATTGCTACGATACGTAGGCACCTGCAAACGCTATTTCCTAGCGAGAAAGTGTCGCATTCACATTCATTTGAAGTGTAGACGAGGAATACATGATACTTCGCAAATCATATTATATCTTACCATGAAACATAGAAATGAGATGCGATATCGCGTTTTAAGAAGCATTAGAACTCTATTGCTACGATACCTAGACATCTGCAGATGCTATTTCCTAGCAAGGAAGTGTCGCATTTACATTCATTTGAAGTGTAGACGAGGAATACATGATACTTCTCAAATCATATTATATCTTACCATGAAACATAGAAATGAGATGCGATATCGCGTTTTAAGAAGCATTAGAACTCTATTGCTACGATACCTAGACATCTGCAGATGCTATTTCCTAGCAAGGAAGTGTCGCGTTTACATTCATTTGAAGTGTAGACGAGGAATACATGATACTTCGCAAATCATATTATATCTTACCATGAAACATAGAAATGAGATGCGATTTCGCGTTTTAAGAAGCATTAGAACACTATTGCTACGATAGGTAGACATTTGCAAACGCTATTTCCTAGCAAAGAAGTCTCGCATTTACATTCATTTGAAGTATAGGCGAGGAATACGTAACACTTCGCAAATAATATTACATCTTACCATGAAACATAGAAATGAGATGCGATATCGCGTTTTAAGAAGCATTAGAACTCTATTGCTACGATACCTAGACTTCTGCAAACGCTATTTCCTAGCAAGGAAGTGTCGCATTTACATTCATTTGAATCGTAGACGAGGAATGCATAACACATCGCAATGAATATTATATCTTATCAGGAAACATAGATAAGAGATGCAATATCTCGTTTTAAGAAGCATTTGAACTCTATTGCTTCGATACGTAGACATCTGCAAACGCTATTTCCTAGCAAGGAAGTGTCGCATTTACATTCATTTGAAGTGTAGACGAGGATTACATAACACTTCGCAAATCATATTATATCTTACCATGAAACATAGAAATGAGATGCGATATTGCGTTTTAAGAATCATAAGAACTCTATTGCTACGATACGTTGACATCTGCAAACGCTATTTCCTTGCAAGGAAGTGCGCATTTACATTTAGTTGATGTGTAGACGAGGAATACATAACACTTCGCAAATCATATTATATCTTACCATGAAACATAGAAATGAGATACGATATCGCGTTTTAAGAAGCATTAGAACACTATGGCTACGATAGGTAGACATTTGCAAACGCTATTTCCTAGCAAAGAAGTCTCGCATTTACATTCATTTGAAGTATAGGCGAGGAATACATAACACTTCGCAAATAATATTACATCTTACCATGAAACATAGAAATGAGATGCGATATCGCGTTTTAAGAAGCATTAGAACTCTATTGCTACGATACGTAGACTTCTGCAATCGCTATTTCCTAGCAAGGAAGTGTCGCATTTACATTCATTTGAATCGTAGGCGAGGAATGCATAACACTTCGCAATGAATATTATATCTTATCATGAAACATAGAAATGAGATACGATATCGCGTTTTAAGAAGCATTAGAACACTATGGCTACGATAGGTAGACATTTGCAAACGCTATTTCCTAGCAAAGAAGTCTCGCATTTACATTCATTTGAAGTATAGGCGAGGAATACATAACACTTCGCAAATAATATTACATCTTACCATGAAACATAGAAATGAGATGCGATATCGCGTTTTAAGAAGCATTAGAACTCTATTGCTACGATACGTAGACTTCTGCAATCGCTATTTCCTAGCAAGGAAGTGTCGCATTTACATTCATTTGAATCGTAGGCGAGGAATGCATAACACTTCGCAATGAATATTATATCTTATCATGAAACATAGATATGAGATGCAATATCTCGTTTTAGGAAGCATTTGAACTCTATTGCTTCGATACGTAGACATCTGCAAACGCTATTTCCTTGCAAGGAAGTGTCGCATTTACATTCATTTGAAGTGTAGACGAGGAATACATGATACTTCGCAAATCATATTATATCTTACCATGAAACATAGAAATGAGATGCGATATCGCGTTTTAAGAATCATAAGAACTCTATTGCTACGATACCTAGACATCTGCAAACGCTATTTCCTCGCAAGGAAGTGTCACATTTACATTCATTTGAAGTGTAGACGAGGAATACATAACACTTCGCAAATCATATTATATCTTACCATGAAACATAGAAATGAGATGCGATATCGCGTTTTAAGAATAATAGGAACTCTATTGCTACGATACGTAGACATCTGCAAACGCTATTTCCTTGCAAAGAAGTGTCGCATTTACATTCATTTGAAGTGTAGACGAGGAATACATAACACTTCGCAAATCATATTATATCTTACCATGAAACATATGTATGAGATGCAATATCTCGTTCTAAGAAGCATTTGAACTCTATTGCTACGATACGTAGACATCTGCAAACGCTATTTCCTTGCAAGGAAGCGTCGCATTTACATTCATTTGAAGTGTAGACGAGGAATACATAACACTTCGCAAATCATATTATATCTTACCATGAATCATAGAAATGAGAATCGATATCGCGTTTTAAGAAGCATTAGAAAGCTATTGCTACGATACGTAGACATCTGCAAATGCTATTTCCTAGCGAGGAAGTATCGCATTCACATTCATTTGAAGTGTAGACGAGGAATACATGATACTTCGCAAATCATATTATATCTTACCATGAAACATAGAAATGAGATGCGATATCGCGTTTTAAGAATCATAAGAACTCTATTGCTACGAAACGTAGACATCTGCAAACGCTATTTCCTTGCAAGGAAGTGTCGCATTTACATTCATTTGAATCGTAGACGAGGAATGCATAACACTTCGAAATGAATATTATATCTTATCAGGAAACATAGATATGAGATGCAATATCTCGTTTTAAGAAGCACTTGAACTCTATTGCTTCGATGCGTAGACGTCTGCAAACGCTATTTCCTAGCAAGGAAGTGTCGCATTTACATTCATTTGAAGTGTAGGCGAGGAATACGTGACACTTCGCAAATCATATTATATCTTACCATGAAACATAGAAATGAGATGCGATATCGCGTTTTAAGAAGCATTAGAACTCTATTGCTACGATACGTAGACTTCTGCAATCGCTATTTCCTAGCAAGGAAGTGTCGCATTTACATTCATCTGAATCGTAGGCGAGGAATGCATAACACTTCGCAATGAATATTATATCTTACCATGAAACATAGAAATGAGATGCGATATCGCGTTTTAAGAAGCATTAGAACTCTATTGCTACGATACCTAGACATCTGCAGATGCTATTTCCTAGCAAGGAAGTGTCGCGTTTACATTCATTTGAAGTGTAGACGAGGAATACATGATACTTCGCAAATCATATTATATCTTACCATGAAACATAGAAATGAGATGCGATTTCGCGTTTTAAGAAGCATTAGAACACTATTGCTACGATAGGTAGACATTTGCAAACGCTATTTCCTAGCAAAGAAGTCTCGCATTTACATTCATTTGAAGTATAGGCGAGGAATACATAACACTTCGCAAATAATATTACATCTTACCATGAAACATAGAAATGAGATGCGATATCGCGTTTTAAGAAGCATTAGAACTCTATTGCTACGATACGTAGACTTCTGCAAACGCTATTTCCTAGCAAGGAAGTGTCGCATTTACATTCATTTGAATCGTAGACGAGGAATGCATAACACTTCGCAATGAATATTATATCTTATCATGAAACATAGATATGAGATGCAATATCTCGTTTTAAGAAGCATTTGAACTCTATTGCTTCGATACGTAGACATCTGCAAACGCTATTTCCTTGCAAGGAAGTGTCGCATTTACATTCATTTGAAGTGTAGACGAGGAATACATGATACTTCGCAAATCATATTACATCTTACCATGAAACATAGAAATGAGATGCGATATCGCGTTTTAAGAATCATAAGAACTCTATTGCTACGATACGTAGACATCTGCAAACGCTATTTCCTAGCAAGGAAGTGTCGCATTTACATTCATTTGAAGTGTAGACGAGGAATACATGATACTTCGCAAATCATATTATATATTACCATGAAAAATAGAAATGAGATGCGATATCGCGTTTTAAGAATCATAAGAACTCTATTGCTACGATACCTAGACATCTGCAAACGCTATTTCCTCGCAAGGAAGTGTCGCATTTACATTCATTTGAAGTGTAGACGAGGAATACATAACACTTCGCAAATCATATTATATCTTACCATGAAACATAGAAATGAGATGCGATGTCGCGTCTTAAGAATCATAAGAACTCTATTGCTACGATACGTAGACATCTGCAAACGCTATTTCCTTGCAAGGAAGTGGCGCATTTACATTCATTTGAAGCGAAGACGAGGAATACATAACACTTCGCAATGAATATTATATCTTATCAGGAAACATAGGTATGAGATGCAAAAGCTCGTTTGAAGAAGCATTTGAACTCTATTGCTTCGATACGTAGACATCTGCAAACGCTATTTCCTTGCAAGGAAGTGTCGCATTTACATTCATTTGAAGTGTAGACGAGGAATACATAACACTTCGCAAATCATATTATATCTTACCATGAAACATAGAAATGAGATGCGATATCGCGTTTTAAGAATCATATGAACTCTATTGCTACGGGACGTAGACATCTGCAATCGCTATTTCCTTGCAAGGAAGTGTCGCATTTACATTCATTTGAAGTGTAGACGAGGAATACATGACACTTCGCAAATCATATTATATCTTACCATGAAACATAGAAATGAGATTCGACATCGCGTTTTAAGAAGCATTAGAAAGCTATTGCTACCATACGTAGACATCAGCAAACGCTATTTCCTAGCGAGGAAGTATCGCATTCACATTCATTTGAAGTGTAGACAAGGAATACATAACACTTCGCAAATCATGTTATATCTTACCATGAAACATAGAAATGAGATGCGATATCGCGTTTTAAGAAACATATGAACTCTATTGCTACGATACGTAGACATCTGCAAACGCTATTTCCTTGCAAGGAAGTGTCGCATTTACATTCATTTGAATCGTAGACGAGGAATGCATAACACGTCGAAATGAATATTATATCTTATCAGGAAACATAGATATGAGATGCAATATCTCGTTGTAAGAAGCATTTGAACTCTATTGCTTCGAAACGTAGACATCTGCAAACACTATTTCCTAGCAAGGAAGTGTCGCATTTGCATTCATTTGAAGTGTAGGCGAGGAATACGTGACACTTCGCAAATCATATTATATCTTACCATGAATCATAGAAATGAGAATCGATATCGCGTTTTAGGAAGCATTAGAATGCTATTGCTACGATACGTAGACATCTGCAAATGCTATTTCCTAGCGAGGAAGTAACGCATTCACATTCATTTGAAGTGTAGACGAGGAATACATGATACTTCGCAAATCATATTATATCTTACCATGAAACATAGAAATGAGATGCGATATCGCGTTTTAAGAATCATAAGAACTCTATTGCTACGATACGTAGACATCTGCAAACGCTATTTCTTTGCAAGGAAGTGTCGCATTTACATTCATTTGAATCGTAGACGAGGAATGCATAACACTTCGCAATGAATATTATATCTTACCATGAAACATAGAAATGAGATGCGATATCGCGTTTTAAGAATCATAAGAACTCTATTGCTACGAAACGTAGACATCTGCAAACGCTATTTCCTTGCAAGGAAGTGTCGCATTTACATTCATTTGAATCGTAGACGAGGAATGCATAACACTTCGAAATGAATATTATATCTTATCAGGAAACATAGATATGAGATGCAATATCTCGTTTTAAGAAGCATTTGAACTCTATTGCTTCGATACGTAAACATCTACAAACGCTATTTCCTAGCAAGGAAGTGTCGCATTTACATTCATTTGAAGTGTAGGCGAGGAATACGTGACGCTTCGCAAGTCATATTATATCTTACCATGAAACATAGAAATGAGAATCGATATCGCGTTTTAAGAAGCATTAGAAAGCTATTGCTACGATACGTAGACATCTGCAAATGCTATTTCCTAGCGAGGAAGTATCGCATTCACATTCATTTGAAGTGTAGACAAGGAATACATAACACTTCGCAAATCATGTTATATCTTACCATGAAACATAGAAATGAGAAGCGATATCGCGTTTTAAGAATCATATGAACACTATTGCTACGAGACGTAGACATCTGCAATCGCTATTTCCTTGCAAGGAAGTCTCGCATTTACATTCATTTGAAGTGTAGACGAGGAATACATAACACTTCGCAAATCATATAACATCTTACCATGAAACATAGAAATGAGATGCGATATCGCGTTTTAAGAAGCATTAGAACTCTATTGCTACGATACCTAGACATCTGCAGACGCTATTTCCTAGCAAGGAAGTATCGCATTTACAATCATTTGTAGTGTAAACGAGGAATACATGACACTTCGCAAATCATATTATATCTTACCATGAAATATAGAAATGAGATGCGATATCGCGTTTTATGAAGCATTAGAACACTATTGCTACGAGACGTAGACATCTGCAATCGCTATTTCCTTGCAAGGAAGTGTCGCATTTACATTCATTTGAAGTGTAGACGAGGAATACATAACACTTCGCAAATCATATTATACCTTACCATGGAACATAGAAATGAGATGCGATATCGCGTTTTGAGAAGCATTAGAACTCTATTGCTACGATACCTAGACATCTGCAGACGCTATTTCCTAGCAAGGAAGTGTCGCATTTACATTCATTTGAAGTGTAGACGAGGAATACCTGATACTTCGCAAATTATATTATATCTTACCATGAAACGTAGAAATGTGATGCGATATCGCGTTTTAAGCATCATAAGAACTCTATTGCTACGATACGTAGACATCTGCAAACGCTATTTCCTTGCAAGGAAGTGTCGCATTTACATTCATTTGAATCGTAGACAAGGAATGCATGACAATTCGCAAATCATGTTATATCTTACCATGAAACATAGAAATGAGATGCGATATCGCGTTTTAAGAGGCATTAGAACACTATTGCTACGATACGTAGACATTTGCAAACGCTATTTCCTAGCAAAGAAGTGTCGCATTTACATTCATTTGAAGTGTAGACGAGGAATACATAGCACTTCGCAAATCATGTTATATCTTACCATGAAACATAGAAATGAGATGCGATATCGCGTTTTAAGAATCATATGAACTCTATTGCTACGAGACGTAGACATCTGCAATCGCTATTTCCTTGCAAGGAAGTGTCGCATTTACATTCATTTGAAGTGTAGACGAGGAATACATAACACTTCGCAAATCATATTATATCTTACCATGAAACATAGAATTGAGATGCGATATCGCGTTTTATGAAGCATTAGAACTCTATTGCTACGATACCTAGACATCTGCAGATGCTATTTCCTAGCAAGGAAGTGTCGCATTTACATTCATTTGAAGTGTAGACGAGGAATACATGATACTTCGCAAATCCTATTATATCTTACCATGAAACATAGAAATGAGATGCGATATCGCGTTTTAAGAATCATAAGAACTCTATTGCTACGATACCTAGACATCTGCAAACGCTATTTCCTCGCAAGGAAGTGTCGCATTTACATTCATTTGAATCGTAGACGAGGAATGCATAACACATCGCAATGAATATTATATCTTATCAGGAAACATAGATATGAGATGCAAAATCTCGTTGTGAGAAGCATTTGAACTCTATTGCTACGATACGTAGACTTCTGCAATCGCTATTTCCTAGCAAGGAAGTGTCGCATTTACATTCATTTGAATCGTAGGCGAGGAATGCATAACACTTCGCAATGAATATTATATCTTATCATGAAACATAGATATGAGATGCAATATCTCGTTTTAAGAAGCATTTGAACTCTATTGCTTCGATACGTAGACATCTGAAAACGCTATTTCCTTGCAAGGAAGTGTCGCATTTACATTCATTTGAAGTGTAGACGAGGAATACATAACACTTTGCAAATCATATTATATCTTACCATGAAACATAGAAATGAGATGCGACATCGCGTTCTAAGAAGCATTAGAACACTACAGCTACGATAGGTAGACATTTGCAAACGCTATTTCCTTGCAAGGAAGTGTCGCATTTACATTCATTTGAAGTGTAGACGAGGAATACATAACACTTCGAAAATCATATTATATCTTACCATGAAACATAGAATTGAGATGCGATATCGCGTTTTATGAAGCATTAGAACTCTATTGCTACGATACCTAGACATCTGCAGAAGCTATTTCCTAGCAAGGAAGTGTCGCATTTACATTCATTTGAAGTGTAGACGAGGAATACATGATACTTCGCAAATCATATTATATCTTACCATGAAACATAGAAATGAGATGCGATATCGCGTTTTAAGAATCATAAGAACTCTATTGCTACGATACCTAGACATCTGCAAACGCTATTTCCTCGCAAGGAAGTGTCGCATTTACATTCATTTGAATCGTAGACGAGGAATGCATAACACATCGCAATGAATATTATATCTTATCAGGAAACATAGATATGAGATGCAATATTTCGTTGTGAGAAGCATTTGAACTCTATTGCTTCGATACGTAGACATCTGCAAACGCTATTTCCTAGCAAGGAAGTGTCGCATTTACATTCATTTGAAGTGTAGACGAGGAATACATGATACTTCGCAAATCATATTATATCTTACCATGAAACGTAGAAATGAGATGCGATATCGCGTTTTAAGAATCATAAGAACTCTATTGCTACGATACGTTGACATCTGCAAACGCTATTTCATTGCAAGGAAGTGCGCATTTACATTTAGTTGAAGTGTAGACGAGGAGTACATAACACTTCGCAAATCATATTATATCTTACCATGAAACATAGAAATGAGATGCGATATCGCGTTTTAAGAAGCATTAGAACTCTATTGCTACGATACGTAGACATCTGCAAACGCTATTTCCTTGCAAGGAAGTGTCGCATTTACATTCATTTGAAGTGTAGACGAGGAATACATGACACTTCGCAAAACATATTATATCTTACCATGAAACATAGAAATGAGATTCGACATCGCGTTTTAAGAAGCATTAGAAAGCTATTGCTACGATACGTAGACATCTGCAAACGCTATTTCCTAGCGAGGAAGTATCGCATTCACATTCATTTGAAGTGTAGACAAGGAATACATAATACTTTGCAAATCATATTATATCTTACCATGAAACATAGAAATGAGATGCGACATCGCGTTCTAAGTAGCATTAGAACACTACTGCTACGATAGGTAGACATTTGCAAACGCTATTTCCTTGCAAGGAAGTGTCGCATTTACATTCATTTGAAGTGTAGACGAGGAATACATAACACTTCGAAAATCATATTATATCTTACCATGAAACATAGAAATGAGATGCGATATCGCGTTTTAAGAATCAAAGGAACTCTATTGCTACGATACGTTGACATCTGCAAACGCTATTTCCTTACAAGGAAGTGCGCATTTACATTTAGTTGATGTGTAGACGAGGAATACATAACACTTCGCAAATCATATTATATCTTACCATGAAACATAGAAATGAGATGCGATATCGCGTTTTGAGAAGCATTAGAACTCTATTGCCACGATACCTAGACATCTGCAGACGCTATTTCCTAGCAAGGAAGTGTCGCATTTACATTCATTTGAAGTGTAGACGAGGAATACGTGATACTTCGCAAATCATGTTATTTCTTACCATGAAACATAGAAATGTGATGCGATATCGCGTTTTAAGCATCATAAGAACTCTATTGCTACGATACGTAGATATCTGCAAACGCTATTTCCTTGCAAGGAAGTGTCGCATTTACATTCATTTGAATCGTAGACAAGGAATGCATAACACTTCGCAATGAATATTATATCTTATCAGGAAACATAGATATGAGATGCAATATCTCGTTTTAAGAAGCATTTGAACTCTATTGCTTCGATACGTAGACATCTGCAAACGCTATTTCCTAGCAAGGAAGTGTCGCATTTACATTCATTTGAAGTGTAGGCGAGGAATACGTGACACTTCGCAAATCGTATTATATCTTACCATGAAACATAGAAATGAGATGCGATATCGCGTTTTAAGAAGCATTAGAACTCTATTGCTACGATACCTAGACATCTGCAGACGCTATTTCCTAGCAAGGAAGTATCGCATTTAAATTCGTTTGTAGTGTAGACGAGGAATACATGACAATTCGCAAATCATATTATATCTTACCATGAAACATAGAAATGAGATGCGACATCGCGTTCTAAGAAGCATTAGAACACTACTGCTACGATAGGTAGACATTTGCAAACGCTATTTCCTTGCAAGGAAGTGTCGCATTTACATTCATTTGAAGTGTAGACGAGGAATACATAACACTTCGCAAATCATATTATATCTTACCATGAGGCATAGAAATGAGATGCGATATCGCGTTCTAAGAATCATAGGAACTCCATTGCTACGATACGTAGACATCTGCAAACGCTATTACCTTGCAAAGAAGTGTCGCATTTACATTCATTTGAAGTGTAGACGAGGAATACATAACACTACGCAAATCATATTATATCTTACCATGAAACATAGAAATGAGATGCGAAATCGCGTTTTAAGAATCATAAGAACTCTATTGCTACGATACGTTGACATCTGCAAACGCTATTTCCTTGCAAGGAAGTGCGCATTTACATTTAGTTGATGTGTAGACGAGGAATACATAACACTTCGCAAATCATATTATATCTTACCATGAAACATAGGAATGAGATACGATATCGCGTTTTAAGAAGCATTAGAACACTATTGCTACGATAGGTAGACATTTGAAAACGTTATTTCCTAGCAAAGAAGTCTCGCATTTACATTCATTTGAAGTATAGGCGAGGAATACATAACACTTCGCAAATAATATTACATCTTACCATGAAACATAGAAATGAGATGCGATAGCGCGTTTTAAGAAGCATTAGAACTCTATTGCTACGATACGTAGACTTCTGCAATCGCTATTTCCTAGCAAGGAAGTGTCGCATTTACATTCATTTGAGTCGTAGGCGAGGAATGCATAACACTTCGCAATGAATATTATATCTTACCATGAAACATAGAAATGAGATGCGATATCGCGTTTTAAGAATCATAGGAACTCTATTGCTACGATACGTAGACATCTGCAGACGCTATTTCCTAGCAAGGAAGTGTCGCATTTACATTCATTTGAAGTGTAGACGAGAAATACATGATACTTCGCAAATCATATTATATCTTACCATGAAACGTAGAAATGAGATGCGATATCGCGTTTTAAGAATCATAAGAACTCTATTGCTACGATACGTTGACATCTGCAAACGCTATTTCCTTGCAAGGAAGTGCGCATTTACATTTAGTTGAAGAGTAGACGAGGAGTACCTAACACTTCGCAAATCATGTTATATCTTACCATGAAACATAGAAATGAGATGCGATATCGCGTTTTAAGAACATATGAACTTTATTGCTACGAGACGTAGACATCTGCAATTGCTATTTCCTTGCAAAGAAGTGTCGCATTTACATTCATTTGAAGTGTAGACGAGGAATACATCACACTTCACAAATCATATTATATCTTACCATGAAACATAGAAATGAGATTCGATATGGCGTTTTAAGTAGCATTAGAACTCTATTGCTACGATACGTAGACTTCTGCAATCGCCATTTCCTAGCAAGGAAGTGTCGTATTTACATTCATTTGAATCGTAGGCGAGGAATACATCACACTTCACAAATCATATTATATCTTACCATGAAACATAGAAATGAGATTCGATATGGCGTTTTAAGTAGCATTAGAACTCTATTGCTACGATACGTAGACTTCTGCAATCGCCATTTCCTAGCAAGGAAGTGTCGCATTTACATTCATTTGAATCGTAGGCGAGGAATGCATAACACTTCGCAATGAATATTATATCTTACCATGAAACATAGAAATGAGATGCGATATCGCGTTTTAAGAATCATAGGAACTCTATTGCTACGATACGTAGATATCTGCAGACGCTATTTCCTAGCAAGGAAGTGTCGCATTTACATTCATTTGAAGTGTAGACGAGGAATACATAACACTTCGAAAATCATATTATATCTTACCATGAAACATAGAAATGAGATGCGATATCGCGTTTTAAGAATCAAAGGAACTCTATTGCTACGATACGTTGACATCTGCAAACGCTATTTCCTTACAAGGAAGTGCGCATTTACATTTAGTTGATGTGTAGACGAGGAATACATAACACTTCGCAAATCATATTATATCTTACCATGAAACATAGAAATGAGATGCGATATCGCGTTTTGAGAAGCATTAGAACTCTATTGCCACGATACCTAGACATCTGCAGACGCTATTTCCTAGCAAGGAAGTGTCGCATTTACATTCATTTGAAGTGTAGACGAGGAATACGTGATACTTCGCAAATCATGTTATTTCTTACCATGAAACATAGAAGTGTGATGCGATATCGCGTTTTAAGCATCATAAGAACTCTATTGCTACGATACGTAGATATCTGCAAACGCTATTTCCTAGCGAGGAAGTATCGCATTCACATTCATTTGAAGTGTAGACAAGGAATACATAATACTTTGCAAATCATATTATATCTTACCATGAAACATAGAAATGAGATGCGACATCGCGTTCTAAGAAGCATTAGAACACTACTGCTACGATAGGTAGACATTTGCAAACGCTATTTCCTTGCAAGGAAGTGTCGCATTTACATTCATTTGAAGTGTAGACGAGGAATACATAACACTTCGAAAATCATATTATATCTTACCATGAAACATAGAAATGAGATGCGATATCGCGTTTTAAGAATCAAAGGAACTCTATTGCTACGATACGTTGACATCTGCAAACGCTATTTCCTTACAAGGAAGTGCGCATTTACATTTAGTTGATGTGTAGACGAGGAATACATAACACTTCGCAAATCATATTATATCTTACCATGAAACATAGAAATGAGATGCGATATCGCGTTTTGAGAAGCATTAGAACTCTATTGCCACGATACCTAGACATCTGCAGACGCTATTTCCTAGCAAGGAAGTGTCGCATTTACATTCATTTGAAGTGTAGACGAGGAATACGTGATACTTCGCAAATCATGTTATTTCTTACCATGAAACATAGAAATGTGATGCGATATCGCGTTTTAAGCATCATAAGAACTCTATTGCTACGATACGTAGATATCTGCAAACGCTATTTCCTTGCAAGGAAGTGTCGCATTTACATTCATTTGAATCGTAGACAAGGAATGCATAACACTTCGCAATGAATATTATATCTTATCAGGAAACATAGATATGAGATGCAATATCTCGTTTTAAGAAGCATTTGAACTCTATTGCTTCGATACGTAGACATCTGCAAACGCTATTTCCTAGCAAGGAAGTGTCGCATTTACATTCATTTGAAGTGTAGGCGAGGAATACGTGACACTTCGCAAATCGTATTATATCTTACCATGAAACATAGAAATGAGATGCGATATCGCGTTTTAAGAAGCATTAGAACTCTATTGCTACGATACCTAGACATCTGCAGACGCTATTTCCTAGCAAGGAAGTATCGCATTTAAATTCGTTTGTAGTGTAGACGAGGAATACATGACAATTCGCAAATCATATTATATCTTACCATGAAACATAGAAATGAGATGCGACATCGCGTTCTAAGAAGCATTAGAACACTACTGCTACGATAGGTAGACATTTGCAAACGCTATTTCCTTGCAAGGAAGTGTCGCATTTACATTCATTTGAAGTGTAGACGAGGAATACATAACACTTCGCAAATCATATTATATCTTACCATGAGACATAGAAATGAGATGCGATATCGCGTTCTAAGAATCATAGGAACTCCATTGCTACGATACGTAGACATCTGCAAACGCTATTACCTTGCAAAGAAGTGTCGCATTTACATTCATTTGAAGTGTAGACGAGGAATACATAACACTTCGCAAATCATATTATATCTTACCATGAAACATAGAAATGAGATGCGATATCGCGTTTTAAGAATCATAGGAACTCTATTGCTACGATACGTAGACATCTGCAAACGCTATTTCCTTGCAAGCAAGTGTCGCATTTACATTCATTTGAATCGTAGACTAGGAATACATAACACTTCGCAAATCATGTTATATCCTACCATGAAACATAGAAATGAGATGCGATATCGCGTTTTAAGAAACATATGAACTCTATTGCTACGAGACGTAGACATCTGCAAACGCTATTTCCTAGCAAGGAAGTGTCGCATTTACATTCATTTGAAGTGTAGACGAGGAATACATAACACTACGCAAATCATATTATATCTTACCATGAAACATAGAAATGAGATGCGAAATCGCGTTTTAAGAATCATAAGAACTCTATTGCTACGATACGTTGACATCTGCAAACGCTATTTCCTTGCAAGGAAGTGCGCATTTACATTTAGTTGATGTGTAGACGAGGAATACATAACACTTCGCAAATCATATTATATCTTACCATGAAACATAGGAATGAGATACGATATCGCGTTTTAAGAAGCATTAGAACACTATTGCTACGATAGGTAGACATTTGAAAACGTTATTTCCTAGCAAAGAAGTCTCGCATTTACATTCATTTGAAGTATAGGCGAGGAATACATAACACTTCGCAAATAATATTACATCTTACCATGAAACATAGAAATGAGATGCGATAGCGCGTTTTAAGAAGCATTAGAACTCTATTGCTACGATACGTAGACTTCTGCAATCGCTATTTCCTAGCAAGGAAGTGTCGCATTTACATTCATTTGAATCGTAGGCGAGGAATGCATAACACTTCGCAATGAATATTATATCTTACCATGAAACATAGAAATGAGATGCGATATCGCGTTTTAAGAATCATAGGAACTCTATTGCTACGATACGTAGACATCTGCAGACGCTATTTCCTAGCAAGGAAGTGTCGCATTTACATTCATTTGAAGTGTAGACGAGAAATACATGATACTTCGCAAATCATATTATATCTTACCATGAAACGTAGAAATGAGATGCGATATCGCGTTTTAAGAATCGTAAGAACTCTATTGCTACGATACGTTGACATCTGCAAACGCTATTTCCTTGCAAGGAAGTGCGCATTTACATTTAGTTGAAGAGTAGACGAGGAGTACATAACACTTCGCAAATCATGTTATATCTTACCATGAAACATAGAAATGAGATGCGATATCGCGTTTTAAGAACATATGAACTTTATTGCTACGAGACGTAGACATCTGCAATTGCTATTTCCTTGCAAAGAAGTGTCGCATTTACATTCATTTGAAGTGTAGACGAGGAATACATCACACTTCACAAATCATATTATATCTTACCATGAAACATAGAAATGAGATTCGATATGGCGTTTTAAGTAGCATTAGAACTCTATTGCTACGATACGTAGACTTCTGCAATCGCCATTTCCTAGCAAGGAAGTGTCGCATTTACATTCATTTGAATCGTAGGCGAGGAATACATCACACTTCACAAATCATATTATATCTTACCATGAAACATAGAAATGAGATTCGATATGGCGTTTTAAGTAGCATTAGAACTCTATTGCTACGATACGTAGACTTCTGCAATCGCCATTTCCTAGCAAGGAAGTGTCGCATTTACATTCATTTGAATCGTAGGCGAGGAATGCATAACACTTCGCAATGAATATTATATCTTACCATGAAACATAGAAATGAGATGCGATATCGCGTTTTAAGAATCATAGGAACACTATTGCCACGATACCTAGACATCTGCAGACGCTATTTCCTAGCAAGGAAGTGTCGCATTTACATTCATTTGAAGTGTAGACGAGGAATACGTGATACTTCGCAAATCATGTTATTTCTTACCATGAAACATAGAAATGTGATGCGATATCGCGTTTTAAGCATCATAAGAACTCTATTGCTACGATACGTAGATATCTGCAAACGCTATTTCCTTGCAAGGAAGTGTCGCATTTACATTCATTTGAATCGTAGACAAGGAATGCATAACACTTCGCAATGAATATTATATCTTATCAGGAAACATAGATATGAGATGCAATATCTCGTTTTAAGAAGCATTTGAACTCTATTGCTTCGATACGTAGACATCTGCAAACGCTATTTCCTAGCAAGGAAGTGTCGCATTTACATTCATTTGAAGTGTAGGCGAGGAATACGTGACACTTCGCGAATCGTATTATATCTTACCATGAAACATAGAAATGAGATGCGATATCGCGTTTTAAGAAGCATTGGAACTCTATTGCTACGATACCTAGACATCTGCAGACGCTATTTCCTAGCAAGGAAGTATCGCATTTAAATTCGTTTGTAGTGTAGACGAGGAATACATGACAATTCGCAAATCATATTATATCTTACCATGAAACATAGAAATGAGATGCGACATCGCGTTCTAAGAAGCATTAGAACACTACTGCTACGATAGGTAGACATTTGCAAACGCTATTTCCTTGCAAGGAAGTGTCGCATTTACATTCATTTGAAGTGTAGACGAGGAATACATAACACTTCGCAAATCATATTATATCTTACCATGAGACATAGAAATGAGATGCGATATCGCGTTCTAAGAATCATAGGAACTCCATTGCTGCGATACGTAGACATCTGCAAACGCTATTACCTTGCAAAGAAGTGTCGCATTTACATTCATTTGAAGTGTAGACGAGGAATACATAACACTTCGCAAATCATATTATATCTTACCATGAAACATAGAAATGAGATGCGATATCGCGTTTTAAGAATCATAGGAACTCTATTGCTACGATACGTAGACATCTGCAAACGCTATTTCCTTGCAAGCAAGTGTCGCATTTACATTCATTTGAATCGTAGACTAGGAATACATAACACTTCGCAAATCATGTTATATCCTACCATGAAACATAGAAATGAGATGCGATATCGCGTTTTAAGAAACATATGAACTCTATTGCTACGAGACGTAGACATCTGCAAACGCTATTTCCTAGCAAGGAAGTGTCGCATTTACATTCATTTGAAGTGTAGACGAGGAATACATAACACTACGCAAATCATATTATATCTTACCATGAAACATAGAAATGAGATGCGAAATCGCGTTTTAAGAATCATAAGAACTCTATTGCTACGATACGTTGACATCTGCAAACGCTATTTCCTTGCAAGGAAGTGCGCATTTACATTTAGTTGATGTGTAGACGAGGAATACATAACACTTCGCAAATCATATTATATCTTACCATGAAACATAGGAATGAGATACGATATCGCGTTTTAAGAAGCATTAGAACACTATTGCTACGATAGGTAGACATTTGAAAACGTTATTTCCTAGCAAAGAAGTCTCGCATTTACATTCATTTGAAGTATAGGCGAGGAATACATAACACTTCGCAAATAATATTACATCTTACCATGAAACATAGAAATGAGATGCGATAGCGCGTTTTAAGAAGCATTAGAACTCTATTGCTACGATACGTAGACTTCTGCAATCGCTATTTCCTAGCAAGGAAGTGTCGCATTTACATTCATTTGAATCGTAGGCGAGGAATGCATAACACTTCGCAATGAATATTATATCTTACCATGAAACATAGAAATGAGATGCGATATCGCGTTTTAAGAATCATAGGAACTCTATTGCTACGATACGTAGACATCTGCAGACGCTATTTCCTAGCAAGGAAGTGTCGCATTTACATTCATTTGAATTGTAGACGAGAAATACATGATACTTCGCAAATCATATTATATCTTACCATGAAACGTAGAAATGAGATGCGATATCGCGTTTTAAGAATCATAAGAACTCTATTGCTACGATACGTTGACATCTGCAAACGCTATTTCCTTGCAAGGAAGTGCGCATTTACATTTAGTTGAAGTGTAGACGAGGAGTACATAACACTTCGCAAATCATGTTATATCTTACCATGAAACATAGAAATGAGATGCGATATCGCGTTTTAAGAATCATATGAACTCTATTGCTACGAGACGTAGACATCTGCAATCGCTATTTCCTTGGAAGGAAGTGTCGCATTTACATTCATTTGAAGTGTAGACGAGGAATACATGACACTTCGCAAATCATATTATATCTTACCATGAAACATAGAAATGAGATTCGACATCGCGTTTTAAAAGCATTAGAAAGCTATTGCTACAATACGTAGACATCTGCAAACGCTATTTCCTAGCGAGGAAGTATCGCATTCACATTCATTTGAAGTGTAGACAAGGAATACATAACACTTCGCAAATCATGTTATATCTTACCATGAAACATAGAAATGAGATGCGATATCGCGTTTTAAGAACATATGAACTTTATTGCTACGAGACGTAGACATCTGCAATTGCTATTTCCTTGCAAAGAAGTGTCGCATTTACATTCATTTGAAGTGTAGACGAGGAGTACATAACACTTCGCAAATCATGTTATATCTTACCATGAAACATAGAAATGAGATGCGATATCGCGTTTTAAGAATCATATGAACTCTATTGCTACGAGACGTAGACATCTGCAATCGCTATTTCCTTGGAAGGAAGTGTCGCATTTACATTCATTTGAAGTGTAGACGAGGAATACATGACACTTCGCAAATCATATTATATCTTACCATGAAACATAGAAATGAGATTCGACATCGCGTTTTAAAAGCATTAGAAAGCTATTGCTACAATACGTAGACATCTGCAAACGCTATTTCCTAGCGAGGAAGTATCGCATTCACATTCATTTGAAGTGTAGACAAGGAATACATAACACTTCGCAAATCATGTTATATCTTACCATGAAACATAGAAATGAGATGCGATATCGCGTTTTAAGAACATATGAACTTTATTGCTACGAGACGTAGACATCTGCAATTGCTATTTCCTTGCAAAGAAGTGTCGCATTTACATTCATTTGAAGTGTAGACGAGGAATACATAACACTTCGCAAATCATATTATATCTTACCATGAAACATAGAAATGAGATGCGATATCGCGTTTTAAGAATCATAAGAACCCTATTGCTACGATACGTTGACATCTGCAAACGCTATTTCCTTGCAAGGAAGTGCGCATTTACATTTAGTTGATGTGTAGACGAGGAGTACATAACACTTCGCAAATCATATTATATCTTACCATGAAACAAAGAAATGAGATGCGATATCGCGTTTTAAGAAGCATTAGAACTCTATTGCTTCGATACGTAGACATCTGCAAACGCTATTTCCTAGCGAGGAGGTATCGCATTCACATTCATTTGAAGTGTAGACAAGGAATACATAACACATCGCAAATCATGTTATATCTTACCATGAAACATAGAAATGAGATGCGATATTGCGTTTTAAGAATCATAAGAACTCTATTGCTACGATACGTTGACATCTGCAAACGCTATTTCCTTGCAAGGAAGTGCGCATTTACATTTAGTTGATGTGTAGACGAGGAATACATAACACTTCGCAAATCATATTATATCTTACCATGGAACATAGAAATGAGATACGATATCGCGTTTTAAGAAGCATTAGAACACTATGGCTACGATAGGTAGACATTTGCAAACGCTATTTCCTAGCAAAGAAGTCTCGCATTTACATTCATTTGAAGTATAGGCGAGGAATACATAACACTTCGCAAATAATATTACATCTTACCATGAAACATAGAAATGAGATGCGATATCGCGTTTTAAGAAGCATTAGAACTCTATTGCTACGATACGTAGACTCCTGCAATCGCTATTTCCTAGCAAGGAAGTGTCGCATTTACATTCATTTGAATCGTAGGCGAGGAATGCATAACACTTCGCAATGAATATTATATCTTATCATGAAACATAGATATGAGATGCAATATCTCGTTTTAGGAAGCATTTGAACTCTATTGCTTCGATACGTAGACATCTGCAAACGCTATTTCCTTGCAAGGAAGTGTCGCATTTACATTCATTTGAAGTGTAGACGAGGAATACATGATACTTCGCAAATCATATTATATCTTACCATGAAACATAGAAATGAGATGCGATATCGCGTTTTAAGAATCATAAGAACTCTATTGCTACGATACCTAGACATCTGCAAACGCTATTTCCTCGCAAGGAAGTGTCACATTTACATTCATTTGAAGTGTAGACGAGGAATACATAACACTTCGCAAATCATATTATATCTTACCATGAAACATAGAAATGAGATGCGATATCGCGTTTTAAGAATAATAGGAACTCTATTGCTACGATACGTAGACATCTGCAAACGCTATTTCCTTGCAAAGAAGTGTCGCATTTACATTCATTTGAAGTGTAGACGAGGAATACATAACACTTCGCAAATCATATTATATCTTACCATGAAACATAGGTATGAGATGCAATATCTCGTTCTAAGAAGCATTTGAACTCTATTGCTACGATACGTAGACATCTGCAAACGCTATTTCCTTGCAAGGAAGCGTCGCATTTACATTCATTTGAAGTGTAGACGAGGAATACATAACACTTCGCAAATCATATTATATCTTACCATGAAACATAGAAATGAGATGCGATATCGCGTTTTAAGAATCATATGAACTCTATTGCTACGAGACGTAGACATCTGCAATCGCTATTTCCTTGCAAGGAAGTGTCGCATTTACATTCATTTGAAGTGTAGACGAGGAATACATGACACTTCGCAAATCATATTATATTTTACCATGAAACATAGAAATGAGATGCGATATCGCGTTTTAAGAAGCATTAGAACTCTATTGCTACGATACCTAGACATCTGCAGACGCTATTTCCTAGCAAGGAAGTGTCGCATCTACATTCATTTGAAGTGTAGACGAGGAATACATGATACTTCGCAAATCATATTATATATTACCATGAAACATAGAAATGAGATGCGATATCGCGTTTTAAGAATCATAAGAACTCTATTGCTACGATACGTAGACATCTGCAAACGCTATTTCCTTGCAAGGAAGTGTCGCATTTACATTCATTTGAATCGTAGACTAGGAATGCATAACACGTCGAAGTGAATATTATATCTTATCAGGAAACATAGATATGAGATGCAATATCTCGTTTTAAGAAGCATTTGAACTCTATTGCTTCGATACGTAGACATCTGCAAACACTATTTCCTAGCAAGGAAGTGTCGCATTTGCATTCATTTGAAGTGTAGGCGAGGAATACGTGACACTTCGCAAATCATATTATATCTTACCATGAATCATAGAAATGAGAATCGATATCGCGTTTTAAGAAGCATTAGAAAGCTATTGCTACGATACGTAGACATCTGCAAATGCTATTTCCTAGCGAGGAAGTATCGCATTCACATTCATTTGAAGTGTAGACGAGGAATACATGATACTTCGCAAATCATATTATATCTTACCATGAAACATAGAAATGAGATGCGATATCGCGTTTTAAGAATCATAAGAACTCTATTGCTACGAAACGTAGACATCTGCAAACGCTATTTCCTTGCAAGGAAGTGTCGCATTTACATTCATTTGAATCGTAGACGAGGAATGCATAACACTTCGAAATGAATATTATATCTTATCAGGAAACATAGATATGAGATGCAATATCTCGTTTTAAGAAGCACTTGAACTCTATTGCTTCGATGCGTAGACGTCTGCAAACGCTATTTCCTAGCAAGGAAGTGTCGCATTTACATTCATTTGAAGTGTAGGCGAGGAATACGTGACACTTCGCAAATCATATTATATCTTACCATGAAACATAGAAATGAGATGCGATATCGCGTTTTAAGAAGCATTAGAACTCTATTGCTACGATACGTAGACTTCTGCAATCGCTATTTCCTAGCAAGGAAGTGTCGCATTTACATTCATCTGAATCGTAGGCGAGGAATGCATAACACTTCGCAATGAATATTATATCTTACCATGAAACATAGAAATGAGATGCGATATCGCGTTTTAAGAAGCATTAGAACTCTATTGCTACGATACGTAGACTTCTGCAAACGCTATTTCCTAGCAAGGAAGTGTCGCATTTACATTCATTTGAATCGTAGACGAGGAATGCATAACACTTCGCAATGAATATTATATCTTGTCATGAAACATAGATATGAGATGCAATATCTCGTTTTAAGAAGCATTTGAACTCTATTGCTTCGATACGTAGACATCTGCAAACGCTATTTCCTTGCAAGGAAGTGTCGCATTTACATTCATTTGAAGTGTAGACGAGGAATACATGATACTTCGCAAATCATATTACATCTTACCATGAAACATAGAAATGAGATGCGATATCGCGTTTTAAGAATCATAAGAACTCTATTGCTACGATACGTAGACATCTGCAAACGCTATTTCCTAGCAAGGAAGTGTCGCATTTACATTCATTTGAAGTGTAGACGAGGAATACATGATACTTCGCAAATCATATTATATATTACCATGAAAAATAGAAACGAGATGCGATATCGCGTTTTAAGAATCATAAGAACTCTATTGCTACGATACCTAGACATCTGCAAACGCTATTTCCTCGCAAGGAAGTGTCGCATTTACATTCATTTGAAGTGTAGACGAGGAATACATAACACTTCGCAAATCATATTATATCTTACCATGAAACATAGAAATGAGATGCGATATCGCGTTTTAAGAATCATAAGAACTCTATTGCTACGATACGTAGACATCTGCAAACGCTATTTCCTTGCAAGGAAGTGTCGCATTTACATTCATTTGAAGCGAAGACGAGGAATACATAACACTTCGCAATGAATATTATATCTTATCAGGAAACATAGGTATGAGATGCAAAAGCTCGTTTGAAGAAGCATTTGAACTCTATTGCTTCGATACGTAGACATCTGCAAACGCTATTTCCTTGCAAGGAAGTGTCGCATTTACATTCATTTGAAGTGTAGACGAGGAATACATAACACTTCGCAAATCATATTATATCTTACCATGAAACATAGAAATGAGATGCGATATCGCGTTTTAAGAATCATATGAACTCTATTGCTACGGGACGTAGACATCTGCAATCGCTATTTCCTTGCAAGGAAGTGTCGCATTTACATTCATTTGAAGTGTAGACGAGGAATACATGACACTTCGCAAATCATATTATATCTTACCATGAAACATAGAAATGAGATTCGACATCGCGTTTTAAGAAGCATTAGAAAGCTATTGCTACCATACGTAGACATCTGCAAACGCTATTTCCTAGCGAGGAAGTATCGCATTCACATTCATTTGAAGTGTAGACAAGGAATACATAACACTTCGCAAATCATGTTATATCTTACCATGAAACATAGAAATGAGATGCGATATCGCGTTTTAAGAAACATATGAACTCTATTGCTACGATACGTAGACATCTGCAAACGCTATTTCCTTGCAAGGAAGTGTCGCATTTACATTCATTTGAATCGTAGGCGAGGAATGCATAACACATCGCAATGAATATTATATCTTATCATGAAACATAGATTTGAGATGCAATATCTCGTTTTAAGGAGCATTTGAACTCTATTGCTTCGATACGTAGACATCTGCAGACGCTATTTGCTAGCCAGGAAGTGTCGCATTTACATTCATTTGAAGTGTAGACGAGGAATACATGACACTTCGCAAATCATATTATATCTTACCATGAATCATAGAAATGAGAATCGATATCGCGTTTTAAGAAGCATTAGAACTCTATTGCTACGATACCTAGACATCTGCAGACGCTATTTCCTAGCAAGGAAGTATCGCATTTACATTCATTTGTAGTGTAGACGAGGAATACATGACACTTCGCAAATCATGTTATATCTTACCATGAAACATAGAAATGAGATGCGATATCGCGTTTTAAGAAGCATTAGAACTCTATTGCTACGATACCTAGACATCTGCAGACGCTATTTCCTAGCAAGGATGTGTCGCATTTACATTCATTTGAAGTGTAGACGAGGAATACATGATACTTCGCAAATCATATTATATATTACCATGAAACATAGAAATGAGATGCGATATCGCGTTTTAGGAATCATAAGAACTCTATTGCTACGATACGTAGACATCTGCAAACGCTATTTCCTTGCAAGGAAGTGTCGCATTTACATTCATTTGAATCGTAGACGAGGAATGCATAACACGTCGAAATGAATATTATATCTTATCAGGAAACATAGATATGAGATGCAATATCTCGTTGTAAGAAGCATTTGAACTCTATTGCTTCGAAACGTAGACATCTGCAAACACTATTTCCTAGCAAGGAAGTGTCGCATTTGCATTCATTTGAAGTGTAGGCGAGGAGTACGTGACACTTCGCAAATCATATTATATCTTACCATGAATCATAGAAATGAGAATCGATATCGCGTTTTAGGAAGCATTAGAATGCTATTGCTACGATACGTAGACATCTGCAAATGCTATTTCCTAGCGAGGAAGTAACGCATTCACATTCATTTGAAGTGTAGACGAGGAATACATGATACTTCGCAAATCATATTATATCTTACCATGAAACATAGAAATGAGATGCGATATCGCGTTTTAAGAATCATAAGAACTCTATTGCTACGATACGTAGACATCTGCAAACGCTATTTCTTTGCAAGGAAGTGTCGCATTTACATTCATTTGAATCGTAGACGAGGAATGCATAACACTTCGCAATGAATATTATATCTTACCATGAAACATAGAAATGAGATGCGATATCGCGTTTTAAGAATCATAAGAACTCTATTGCTACGAAACGTAGACATCTGCAAACGCTATTTCCTTGCAAGGAAGTGTCGCATTTACATTCATTTGAATCGTAGACGAGGAATGCATAACACTTCGAAATGAATATTATATCTTATCAGGAAACATAGATATGAGATGCAATATCTCGTTTTAAGAAGCACTTGAACTCTATTGCTTCGATGCGTAGACGTCTGCAAACGCTATTTCCTAGCAAGGAAGTGTCGCATTTACATTCATTTGAAGTGTAGGCGAGGAATACGTGACACTTCGCAAATCATGTTATATCTTACCATGAAACATAGAAATGAGATGCGATATCGCGTTTTAAGAATCATATGATCTCTATTGCTACGAGACGTAGACATCTGCAATCGCTATTTCCTTGCAAGGAAGTGTCGCATTTACATTCATTTGAAGTGTAGACGAGGAATACATAACACTTCGCAAATCATATTATTTCTTACCATGAAACATAGAAATGAGATGCGATATCGCGTTTTATGAAGCATTAGAACACTATTGCTACGAGACGTAGACATCTGCAATCGCTATTTCCTTGCAAGGAAGTGTCGCATTTACATTCATTTGAATCGTAGACGAGGAATGCATAACACTTCGCAATGAATATTATGTCTTATCAGGAAACATAGATATGAGATGCAATATCTCGTTTTAAGAAGCATTTGAACTCTATTGCTTCGATACGTAAACATCTACAAACGCTATTTCCTAGCAAGGAAGTGTCGCATTTACATTCATTTGAAGTGTAGGCGAGGAATACGTGACGCTTCGCAAATCATATTATATCTTACCATGAAACATAGAAATGAGAATCGATATCGCGTTTTAAGAAGCATTAGAAAGCTATTGCTACGATACGTAGACATCTGCAAATGCTATTTCCTAGCGAGGAAGTATCGCATTCACATTCATTTGAAGTGTAGACAAGGAATACATAACACTTCGCAAATCATGTTATATCTTACCATGAAACATAGAAATGAGATGCGATATCGCGTTTTAAGAATCATATGAACACTATTGCTACGAGACGTAGACATCTGCAATCGCTATTTCCTTGCAAGGAAGTCTCGCATTTACATTCATTTGAAGTGTAGACGAGGAATACATAACACTTCGCAAATCATATTACATCTTACCATGAAACATAGAAATGAGATGCGATATCGCGTTTTAAGAAGCATTAGAACTCTATTGCTACGATACCTAGACATCTGCAGACGCTATTTCCTAGCAAGGAAGTATCGCATTTACAATCATTTGTAGTGTAAACGAGGAATACATGACACTTCGCAAATCATATTATATCTTACCATGAAATATAGAAATGAGATGCGATATCGCGTTTTATGAAGCATTAGAACACTATTGCTACGAGACGTAGACATCTGCAATCGCTATTTCCTTGCAAGGAAGTGTCGCATTTACATTCATTTGAAGTGTAGACGAGGAATACATAACACTTCGCAAATCATATTATACCTTACCATGGAACATAGAAATGAGATGCGATATCGCGTTTTGAGAAGCATTAGAACTCTATTGCTACGATACCTAGACATCTGCAGACGCTATTTCCTAGCAAGGAAGTGTCGCATTTACATTCATTTGAAGTGTAGACGAGGAATACCTGATACTTCGCAAATTATATTATATCTTACCATGAAACGTAGAAATGTGATGCGATATCGCGTTTTAAGCATCATAAGAACTCTATTGCTACGATACGTAGACATCTGCAAACGCTATTTCCTTGCAAGGAAGTGTCGCATTTACATTCATTTGAATCGTAGACAAGGAATGCATAACACTTCGCAATGAATATTATATCTTATCAGGAAACATAGATATGAGATGCAATATCTCGTTTTAAGAAGCATTTGAACTCTATTGCTTCGATACGTAGACATCTGCAAACGCTATTTCCTAGCAAGGAAGTGTCGCATTTACATTCATTTGAAGTGTAGGCGAGGAATACGTGACACTTCGCAAATCGTATTATATCTTACCATGAAACATAGAAATGAGATGCGATATCGCGTTTTAAGAAGCATTAGAATTCTATTGCTACGATACCTAGACATCTGCAGACGCTATTTCCTAGCAAGGAAGTATCGCATTTACATTCATTTGTAGTGTAGACGAGGAATACATGACAATTCGCAAATCATGTTATATCTTACCATGAAACATAGAAATGAGATGCGATATCGCGTTTTAAGAGGCATTAGAACACTATTGCTACGATACGTAGACATTTGCAAACGCTATTTCCTAGCAAAGAAGTGTCGCATTTACATTCATTTGAAGTGTAGACGAGGAATACATAGCACTTCGCAAATCATGTTATATCTTACCATGAAACATAGAAATGAGATGCGATATCGCGTTTTAAGAATCATATGAACTCTATTGCTACGAGACGTAGACATCTGCAATCGCTATTTCCTTGCAAGGAAGTGTCGCATTTACATTCATTTGAAGTGTAGACGAGGAATACATAACACTTCGCAAATCATATTATATCTTACCATGAAACATAGAATTGAGATGCGATATCGCGTTTTATGAAGCATTAGAACTCTATTGCTACGATACCTAGACATCTGCAGACGCTATTTCCTAGCAAGGAAGTGTCGCACTTACATTCATTTGAAGTGTAGACGAGGAATACATGATACTTCGCAAATCCTATTATATCTTACCATGAAACATAGAAATGAGATGCGATATCGCGTTTTAAGAATCATAAGAACTCTATTGCTACGATACCTAGACATCTGCAAACGCTATTTCCTCGCAAGGAAGTGTCGCATTTACATTCATTTGAATCGTAGACGAGGAATGCATAACACATCGCAATGAATATTATATCTTATCAGGAAACATAGATATGAGATGCAAAATCTCGTTGTGAGAAGCATTTGAACTCTATTGCTACGATACGTAGACTTCTGCAATCGCTATTTCCTAGCAAGGAAGTGTCGCATTTACATTCATTTAAATCGTAGGCGAGGAATGCATAACACTTCGCAATGAATATTATATCTTATCATGAAACATAGATATGAGATGCAATATCTCGTTTTAAGAAGCATTTGAACTCTATTGCTTCGATACGTAGACATCTGAAAACGCTATTTCCTTGCAAGGAAGTGTCGCATTTACATTCATTTGAAGTGTAGACGAGGAATACATAACACTTTGCAAATCATATTATATCTTACCATGAAACATAGAAATGAGATGCGACATCGCGTTCTAAGAAGCATTAGAACACTACTGCTACGATAGGTAGACATTTGCAAACGCTATTTCCTTGCAAGGAAGTGTCGCATTTACATTCATTTGAAGTGTAGACGAGGAATACATAACACTTCGAAAATCATATTATATCTTACCATGAAACATAGAATTGAGATGCGATATCGCGTTTTATGAAGCATTAGAACTCTATTGCTACGATACCTAGACATCTGCAGAAGCTATTTCCTAGCAAGGAAGTGTCGCATTTACATTCATTTGAAGTGTAGACGAGGAATACATGATACTTCGCAAATCATATTATATCTTACCATGAAACATAGAAATGAGATGCGATATCGCGTTTTAAGAATCATAAGAACTCTATTGCTACGATACGTTGACATCTGCAAACGCTATTTCATTGCAAGGAAGTGCGCATTTACATTTAGTTGAAGTGTAGACGAGGAGTACATAACACTTCGCAAATCATATTATATCTTACCATGAAACATAGAAATGAGATGCGATATCGCGTTTTAAGAAGCATTAGAACTCTATTGCTACGATACGTAGACATCTGCAAACGCTATTTCCTTGCAAGGAAGTGTCGCATTTACATTCATTTGAAGTGTAGACGAGGAATACATGACACTTCGCAAAACATATTATATCTTACCATGAAACATAGAAATGAGATTCGACATCGCGTTTTAAGATGCATTAGAAAGCTATTGCTACGATACGTAGACATCTGCAAACGCTATTTCCTAGCGAGGAAGTATCGCATTCACATTCATTTGAAGTGTAGACAAGGAATACATAATACTTTGCAAATCATATTATATCTTACCATGAAACATAGAAATGAGATGCGACATCGCGTTCTAAGAAGCATTAGAACACTACTGCTACGATAGGTAGACATTTGCAAACGCTATTTCCTTGCAAGGAAGTGTCGCATTTACATTCATTTGAAGTGTAGACGAGGAATACATAACACTTCGAAAATCATATTATATCTTACCATGAAACATAGAAATGAGATGCGATATCGCGTTTTAAGAATCAAAGGAACTCTATTGCTACGATACGTTGACATCTGCAAACGCTATTTCCTTACAAGGAAGTGCGCATTTACATTTAGTTGATGTGTAGACGAGGAATACATAACACTTCGCAAATCATATTATATCTTACCATGAAACATAGAAATGAGATGCGATATCGCGTTTTGAGAAGCATTAGAACTCTATTGCCACGATACCTAGACATCTGCAGACGCTATTTCCTAGCAAGGAAGTGTCGCATTTACATTCATTTGAAGTGTAGACGAGGAATACGTGATACTTCGCAAATCATGTTATTTCTTACCATGAAACATAGAAATGTGATGCGATATCGCGTTTTAAGCATCATAAGAACTCTATTGCTACGATACGTAGATATCTGCAAACGCTATTTCCTTGCAAGGAAGTGTCGCATTTACATTCATTTGAATCGTAGACAAGGAATGCATAACACTTCGCAATGAATATTATATCTTATCAGGAAACATAGATATGAGATGCAATATCTCGTTTTAAGAAGCATTTGAACTCTATTGCTTCGATACGTAGACATCTGCAAACGCTATTTCCTTGCAAGGTAGTGTCGCATTCACATTCATTTGAAGTGTAGACGAGGAATACACAATACTTCGCAAATCATATTATATCTTACCATGGAACATAGAAATGAGATGCGATATCGTGTTTTAAGAATCATAAGAACTCTATTGCTACGATACGTAGACATCTGCAAACGCTATTTCCTTGCAAGGAAGTGTCGCATTTACATTCATTTGAATCGTAGACGAGGAATGCATAACACTTCGCAATGAATATTACATCTTATCATGAAATATAGAATTGAGATGCGATATCTTGTTTTAAGAAGCATTTGAACTCTATTGCTTCGATACGTAGACATCTGCAAACGCTATTTCCTAGCAAGGAAGTGTCGCATTTACATCCATTTGAATCGTAGACGAGGAATGCATCACACTTCGCAATGAATATTATATCTTATCATGAAACATAGATATGAGATGCAATATCTCGTTTTAGGAAGCATTTGAACTCTATTGCTTCGATACGTAGACATCTGCAAACGCTATTTCCTAGCGAGGAAGTATCGCATTCACATTCATTTGAAGTGTAGATGAGGAATACACAATACTTCGCAAATCATGTTATATCTTACCATGAAACATAGAAATGAGATGCGATATCGCGTTTTAAGAAGCATTAGAACTCTATTGCTACGATACGTAGACATCTGCAAACGCTATTTCCTTGCAAGGAAGTGCGCATTTACATTTAGTTGATGTGTAGACGAGGAATGCATAACACTTCGCAAATCATATTATATCTTACCATGAAACATAGAAATGAGATGCGATATCGCGTATTAAGAAGCATTAGAACTCTATTGCCACGAAACGTAGACATCTGCAAACGCTATTTCCTTGCAAGGAAGTGTCGCATTTACATTCACTTGAATCGTAGACGAGGAATGCATAACACTTCGCAATGAATATTATATCTTATCAGGAAACATAGATATGAGATGCAATATCCCGTTTTAAGAAGCATTTGAACTCTATTGCTTTGATACGTGGACATCTGCAAACGCTATTTCCTAGCAAGGAAGTGTCGCATTTACATTCATTTGAAGTGTTGGCGAGGAATACATGACACTCCGAAAATCATATTATATCTCACCATGAAACATAGAAATGAGATGCGATATCGCGTTTTAAGAAGCATTAGAACTCTATTGCTACGAAACGTAGACATCTGCAAACGCTATTTCCTTGCAAGGAAGTGTCGCACTTACATTCATTTGAATCGTAGACGAGGAATGCATAACACTTCGCAATGAATATTATATCTTATCGGGAAACATAGATATGAGATGCAATATCTCGTTTTAAGAAGCATTTGAACTCTATTGCTTCGATACGTAGACATCTGCAAACGCTATTTCCTAGCAAGGAAGTGTCGCATTTACATTCATTTGAAGTGTAGACGAGGAATACATCACACTTCGCAAATCATATTACATCTTACCATGAAACATAGAAATGAGATGCGATATCGCGTTTTAAGAAGCATTAGAACTCTATTGCTACGATACCTAGACATCTGCAGACGCTATTTCCTAGCGAGAAAGTATCGCATTCACATTCATTTGAAGTGTAGACAAGGAATACATAACACTTCCTAAATCATGTTATATCTTACCATGAAACATAGAATTGAGATGCGATATCGCGTTTTAAGAACATATGAACTCTATTGCTACGAGACGGAAACATCTGCAATCGCTATTTCCTTGCAAGGAAGTGTCGCATTTACATACTTTTGAAGTGTAGACGAGGAATACATCACACTTCGCAAATCATATTATATCTTACCATGAAACATAGAAATGAGATGCGATATCGCGTTTTAAGAAGCATTAGAACTCTATTGCTACGATACCTAGACATCTGCAGACGCTATTTCCTAGCGAGGAAGTATCGCATTCACATTCATTTGAAGTGTAGACAAGGAATACATAACACTTCGCAAATCACGTTATATCTTACCATGAAACATAGAATTGAGATGCGATATCGCGTTTTAAGAACATATGAACTCTATTGCTACGAGACGTAGACATCTGCAATCGCTATTTCCTTGCAAGGAAGTATCGCATTTACATTCATTTGAAGTGTAGACGAGGAATACATCACACTTCGCAAATCATATTATGTCTTACCATGAAACATAGAAATGAGATTCGATATGGCGTTTTAAGTAGCACTAGAAAGCTATTGCTACGATACGTAGACATCTGCAAACGCTATTTCCTAGCGAGGAAGTATCGCATTCACATTCATTTGAAGTGTAGACGAGGAATACACAATTCTTCGCAAATCATGTTATATCTTACCATGAAACATAGAAATGAGATGCGATATCGCGTTTTAAGAAGCATTAGAACTCTATTGCTACGATACGTAGACATCTGCAAACGCTATTTCCTTGCAAGGAAGTGCGCGTTTACATTTAGTTGATGTGTAGACGAGGAATACATAACACTTCGCAAATCATATTATATCTTACCATGAAACATAGAAATGAGATGCAATATCTCGTTTTAAGAAGCATTTGAACTCTATTGCTTCGATACGTGGACATCTGCAAACGCTATTTCCTAGCAAGGAAGTGTCGCATTTACGTTCATTTGAAGTGTAGGCGAGGAATACATGACACTTCGCAAATCATATTATATCTTACCATGAAACATAGAAATGAGATGCGCTATCGCGTTTTAAGAAGCATTAGAACTCTATTGCTACGATACCTAGACATCTGCAGACGCTATTTCCTAGCGAGGAAGTATCGCATTCACATTCATTTGAAGTGTAGACAAGGAATACATAACACTTCGCAAATCATGTTATATCTTACCATGAAACATAGAAATGAGATGCGATATCGCGTTTTAAGAACATATGAACTCTATTGCTACGAGACGTAGACATCTGCAATCGCTATTTCCTTGCAAGGAAGTGTCGCATTTACTTTCATTTGAAGTGTAGACGAGGAATACATAACACTTCGCAAATCATATTATATCATACCATGAAACCTAGAAATGAGATGCGATATCGCGTTTTAAGAATCATATGAACTCTATTGCTACGATACGTAGACATCTGCAATCGCTATTTCCTTGCAAGGAAGTGTCGAATTTACTATCGTTTGAAGTGTAGACGAGGAATGCATAACACTTCGCAAATCATATTATATCTTACCATGAAACATAGAAATGAGATGCGCTATCGCGTTTTAAGAAGCATTAGAACTCTATTGCTACGATACCTAGACATCTGCAGACGCTATTTCCTAGCGAGGAAGTATCGCATTCACATTCATTTGAAGTGTAGACAAGGAATACATAACACTTCGCAAATCATGTTATATCTTACCATGAAACATAGAAATGAGATGCGATGTCGCGTTTTAAGAACATATGAACTCCATTGCTACGAGACGTAGACATCTGCAATCGCTATTTCCTTGCAAGGAAGTGTCGCATTTACTTTCATTTGAAGTGTAGACGAGGAATACATAACACTTCGCAAATCATATTATATCTTACCATGAAACATAGAAGTGAGATGCGATATCGCGTTTTAAGAAGCATTAGAACTCTATTGCTACGATACCTAGTCATCTGCAGACGCTTATTTCCTAGCAAGGAAGTGTCGCATTTACATTCATTTGAAGTGTAGACGAGGAATACATGATACTTCGCAAATCATATTATATCTTACCATGAAACATGGAAATGAGATGCGATATCGCGTTTTAAGAAGGATTAGAACTCTATTGCTACGATACGTAGACATCTGTAAACGCTATTTCCTAGCGAGGAAGTGTCGCATTCACATTCATTTGAATTGTAGACGACGAATACATGACACTTCGCAAATCATATTATATCTTACCATGAAACGTAGAAATAAGATGCAATATAGCGTTTTAAGAATCATAAGAACTCTATTGCTACGATACGTAGACATCTGCAGTCGCTATTTCCTTGCAAGGAAGTGTCGCATTTACATTCATTTGAAGTGTAGACGAGGAATACATCACACTTCGCAAATCATATTATATCTTACCATGAAACATAGAAATGAGATGCGATATCGCGTTTTAAGAAGCATTGGAACTCTATTGCTACGATACGTTGACATCTGCAAGCGCTATTTCCTTGCAAGGAAATGTCGCATTTACATTCATTTGAATCGTAGACGAGGAATGCATAACACTTCGCAATGAATATTATATCTTATCAGGAAACATAGATATGAGATGCAATATCGCGTTTTAAGAAGCATTAGAACTCTATTGCTACGATACCTAGACATCTGCAGACGCTATTTCCTAGCAAGGAAGTGTCGCATTTACATTCATTTGTAGTGTAGACGAGGAATACATGACACTTCGCAAATCATATTATATCTTACCATGAAACATAGAAATGAGATGCGATATCGCGTTTTAAGAAGCATTAGAACACTATTGCCACGATAGGTAGACATTTGCAAACGCTATTTCCTAGCAAAGAAGTGTCGCATTTACATTCATTTGAAGTGTAGACGAGGAATACATAACACTTCGCAAATCATATTATATCTTACTATGAAACATAGAAATGAGATGCGATATCGCGTTTTAAGAAGCATTAGAACTCTATTGCTACGATACGTAGACATCTGCAAACGCTATTTCCTTGCAAGGTAGTGTCGCATTCACATTCATTTGAAGTGTAGACGAGGAATACACAATACTTCGCAAATCATATTATATCTTACCATGGAACATAGAAATGAGATGCGATATCGTGTTTTAAGAATCATAAGAACTCTATTGCTACGATACGTAGACATCTGCAAACGCTATTTCCTTGCAAGGAAGTGTCGCATTTACATTCATTTGAATCGTAGACGAGGAATGCATAACACTTCGCAATGAATATTACATCTTATCATGAAATATAGAATTGAGATGCGATATCTTGTTTTAAGAAGCATTTGAACTCTATTGCTTCGATACGTAGACATCTGCAAACGCTATTTCCTAGCAAGGAAGTGTCGCATTTACATCCATTTGAATCGTAGACGAGGAATGCATCACACTTCGCAATGAATATTATATCTTATCATGAAACATAGATATGAGATGCAATATCTCGTTTTAGGAAGCATTTGAACTCTATTGCTTCGATACGTAGACATCTGCAAACGCTATTTCCTAGCGAGGAAGTATCGCATTCACATTCATTTGAAGTGTAGACGAGGAATACACAATACTTCGCAGATCATGTTATATCTTACCATGAAACATAGAAATGAGATGCGATATCGCGTTTTAAGAAGCATTAGAACTCTATTGCTACGATACGTAGACATCTGCAAACGCTATTTCCTTGCAAGGAAGTGCGCATTTACATTTAGTTGATGTGTAGACGAGGAATACATAACACCTCGCAAATCATATTATATATCACCATGAAACATAGAAATGAGATGCGATATCGCGTTTTAAGAAGCATTAGAACTCTATTGCTACGATACGTTGACATCTGCAAGCGCTATTTCCTTGGAAGGAAAGGTCGCATTTACATTCATTTGAATCGTAGACGAGGAATGCATAACACTTCGCAATGAATATTATATCTTATCAGGAAACATAGATATGAGATGCAATATCTCGTTTTAAGAAGCATTTGAACTCTATTGCTTCGATACGTAGACATCTGCAAACGCTATTTCCTAGCAAGGAAGTGTCGCATTTACATTCATTTGAAGTGTAGGCGAGGAATACATGACACTTCTCAAATCATATTATATCTCACCATGAAACATAGAAATGAGATTCGATATCGCGTTTTAAGAAGCATTAGAAAGCTATTACTACGATACGTAGACATCTGCAAACGCCATTTCCTTGCAAGGAAGTGTCGCATTTACATTCATTTGAAGTGTAGACGAGGAACACATAACACTTCGCAAATCATATTATATCTTACCATGAAACATAGAAATGAGATGCGACATCGCGTTCTAAGAAGCATTAGAACACTACTGCTACGATAGGTAGACATTTGCAAACGCTATATCCTTGCAAGGAAGTGTCGCATTTACATTAATTTTAAGTGTAGACGGGGAATACATGATACTTCGCAAATCATGTTATATCTTACCATGAAACATAGAAATGAGATGCGATATCGCGTTTTAAGAAGCATTAGAACACTATTGCTGCGATAGGTAGACATTTGCAAACGCTATTTCCTAGCAAAGAAGTCTCGCATTTACATTCATTTGAAGTATAGGCGAGGAATACATAACACTTCGCAAATAATATTACATCTTACCATGAAACATAGAAAAGAGATGCGATATCGCGTTTTAAGAAGCATTAGAACTCTATTGCTACGATACGTAGACTTCTGCAAACGCTATTTCCTAGCAAGGAAGAGTCGCAGTTACATTCATTTGAATCGTAGGCGAGGAATGCATAACACTTCGCATTGAATATTATATCTTATCATGAAACATAGATATGAGATGCAATATCTCGTTTTAAGAAGCATTTGAACTCTATTGCTTCGATACGTAGACATCTGCAAACGCTATTTCCTTGCAAGGAAGTGTCGCATTTACATTCATTTGAAGTGTAGACGAGGAATACATAACACTCCGCAAATCATATTATATATTATATATAAAATAAAATCATATTATATATTATACTATGAAACATAGGAATGAGATACGATATCGCGTTTTAAGAATCATAGGAACTCTATTGCTACGATACGTAGACATCTGCAAACGCTATTTCCTTGCAAAGAAGTGTCGCATTTACATTCATTTGAAGTGTAGACGAGGAATACATAACACTTCGCAATGAATATTATATCTTACCATGAAACATAGAAATGAGATGCGATATCGCGTTTTAAGAATCATAGGAACTCTATTGCTACGATACGTAGACATCTGCAAACGCTATTTCCTTGCAAAGAAGAGTCGCATTTACATTCATTTGAAGTGTAGACGAGGAATACATAACACTTCGCAAATCATATTACATCTTACCATGAAACATAGAAATGAGATGCGATATCGCGTTTTAAGAAGCATTAGAACTGTATTGCTACGATACGTAGACATCTGCAAACGCTATTTCCTTGCAAGGAAGTGCGCATTTACATTTAGTTGATGTGTAGACGAGGAATACATAACACTTCGCAAATCATATTATATCTTACCATTAAACATAGAAATGAGATGCGATATCGCGTTTTAAGAAGCATTTGAACTCTATTGCTACGATACGTAGACATCTGCAAACGCTATTTCCTTGCAAGGAAGTGTCGCATTTACATTCATTTGAATCGTAGACAAGGAATACATAACACTTCGCAAATCATGTTATATCTTACCATGAAACATAGAAATGAGATGCGATATCGCGTTTTAAGAATCATATGAGCTCTATTGCTACGAGACGTAGACATCTGCAGACGCTATTTCCTACCAAAGAAGTCTCGCATTTACATTCATTTGAATTATAGGCGAGGAATACATAACACTTCGCAAATAATATTACATCTTACCATGAAACATAGAAATGAGATGCGATATCGCGTTTTAAGAAGCATTAGAACTCTATTGCTACGATACCTAGACATCTGCAGACGCTATTTCCTAGCAAGGAAGTATCGCATTTACATTCATTTGAAGTGTAGACGAGGAATACATGATACTTCGCAAATCATATTATATCTTACCATGAAACATAGAAATGAGATGCGATATCGCGTTTTAAGAAGCATTAGAACTCTATTGCTACGATACCTAGACATCTGCAGATGCTATTTCCTAGCAAGGAAGTGTCGCATTTACATTCATTTGAAGTGTAAACGAGGAATACATGATACTTCGCAAATCATATTATATCTTACCATGAAACATAGAAATGAGATGCGATATCGCGTTTTAAGAAGCATTAGAACACTATTGCTACGATAGGTAGACATTTGCAAACGCTATTTCCTAGGAAAGAAGTCTCGCATTTACATTCATTTGAAGTATAGGCGAGGAATACATAACACTTCGCAAATAATATTACATCTTACCATGAAACATAGAAATGAGATGCGATATCGCGTTTTAAGAAGCATTAGAACTCTATTGCTACGATACGTAGACTTCTGCAAACGCTATTTCCTAGCAAGGAAGTGTCGCATTTACATTCATTTGAATCGTAGGCGAGGAATGCATAACACTTCGCAATGAATATTATATCTTATCATGAAACATAGATATGAGATGCAATATCTCGTTTTAAGAAGCATTTGAACTCTATTGCTTCGATACGTAGACATCTGCAAACGCTATTTCCTTGCAAGGAAGTGTCGCATTTACATTCATTTGAAGTGTAGACGAGGAATACATAACACTTCGCAAATCATATTATATCTTACCATGAAACATAGAAATGAGATGCGACATCGCGTTCTAAGAAGCATTAGAACACTACTGCTACGATAGGTAGACATTTGCAAACGCTATTTCCTTGCAAGGAAGTGTCGCATTTACATTCATTTGAAGTGTAGACGAGGAATACATAACACTCCGCAAATCATATTATATCTTACCATGAAACATAGAAATGAGATACGATATCGCGTTTTAAGAATCATAGGAACTCTATTGCTACGATACGTAGACATCTGCAAACGCTATTTCCTAGCAAAGAAGTGTCGCATTTACATTCATTTGAAGTGTAGGCGAGGAATACATAACACTTCGCAAATCATATTATATCTTACTATGAAACATAGAAATGAGATGCGATATCGCGTTTTAAAAATCATAGGAACTCTATTGCTACGATACGTAGACATCTGCAAACGCTATTTCCTTGCAAAGAAGTGTCGCATTTACATTCATTTGACGTGTAGACGAGGAATACATAACACTTCGCAAATCATATTATATCATACCATGAAACATAGAAATGAGATGCGATATCGCGTTTTAAGAATCATAAGAACTCTATTGCTACGATACGTTGACATCTGCAAACGCTATTTCCTTGCAAGGAAGTGCGCATTTACATTTAGTTGATGTGTAGACGAGGAATACATAACACTTCGCAAATCATATTATATCTTACCATGAAACATAGAAATGAGATGCGATATCGCGTTTTAAGAAGCATTAGAACTCTATTGCTACGATACGTAGACATCTGCAAACGCTATTTCCTTGCAAGGAAGTGTCGCATTTACATTCATTTGAAGTGTAGACGAGGAATACATGATACTTCGCAAATCATATTATATCTTACCATGAAACCTAGAAATGAGATGCGATATCGCGTTTTAAGAAGCATTAGAACACTATTGCTACGATAGGTAGACATCTGTAAACGCTATTTCCTTGCAAGGAAGTGTCGCATTTACATTCATTTGAAGTGTAGACGAGAAATACATGACACTTCGCAAATCATATTATATCTTACCATGAAACATAGAAATGAGTTTCGATATCGCGTTTTAAGAAGCATTAGAAAGCTATTGCTACGATACGTAGACATCTGCAAACGCTATTTCCTAGCGAGGAAGTATCGCATTCACATTCATTTGAAGTGTAGACGAGGAATACATAACACTTCGCAAATCATATTATATCTTACCATGAAACATAGAAATGAGATGCGATATCGCGTTTTAAGAAGCATTAGAACTCTATTGCTACGGTACGTAGACATCTGCAAACGCTATTTATTTGCAAGGAAGTGTCGCATTTACATTCATTTGAATCGTAGACGAGGAATGCATAACACTTCGCAATGAATATTATATCTTACCATGAAGCATAGAAATGAGATGCGATATCGCGTTTTAAGTAGCATTAGAACTCTATTGCTACGATACCTAGACATCGGCAGACGCTATTTCCTAGCAAGGATGTGTCGCACTTACATTCATTTGAAGTGTAGACGAGGAATACATGATACTTCGCAAATCATATTATATCTTACCATGAAACATAGAAATGAGATGCGATATCGCGTTTTAAGAAGCATTAGAACACTATTGCTACGATAGGTAGACATCTGTAAACGCTATTTCCTTGGAAGGAAGTGTCGCATTTACATTCATTTGAAGTGTACACGAGAAATACATGACACTTCGCAAATCATATTATATCTTACCATGAAACATAGAAATGAGTTTCGATATCGCGTTTTAAGAAGCATTTGAACTCTATTGCTACGATACGTAGACATCTGCAAACGCTATTTCCTTGCAAGGAAGTGTCGCATTTACATTCATTTGAATCGTAGACGAGGAATGCATAACACTTCGCAATGAATATTATATCTTACCATGATACATAGAAATGAGATGCGATATCGCGTTTTAAGTAGCATTAGAACTCTATTGCTACGATACCTAGACATCTGCAGACACTATTTCCTAGCAAGGAAGTGTCGCATTTACATTCATTTGAAACGTAGACGAGGAATGCATAACACTTCGCAATGAATATTATATCTTATCATGAAACATACATATGAGATGCAATATCTCGTTTTAAGAAGCATTTGAACTCTATTGCTACGATACGTAGACATCTGCAATCGCTATTTCCTTGCAAGGAAGTGTCGCATTTACATTCATTTGAAGTGTAGACGAGGAATAGATAACACTTCGCAAATCATATTGTATCTTACCATGAAACATAGAAATGAGATGCGATATCGCGTTCTAAGAAGCATTAGAACACTATTGCTACGATACCTAGACATCTGCAGACGCTATTTCCTAGCAAGGAAGTGTCGCATTTACATTCATTTGAAGTGTAGACGAGGAATACATAACACTTCGCAAATCATATTATATCTTACTATGAAACATAGAAATGAGATTCGATATCGCGTTTTAAGAAGCATTAGAAAGCTATTGCTACGATACGTAGACATCTGCAAACGCTATTTCCTAGCGAGGAAGTATCGCATTCACATTCATTTGAAGTGTAGACGAGGAATACATAACACTTCGCAAATCATGTTATATCTTACCATGAAACATAGAAATGAGATGTGATATCGCGTTTTAAGAATCATATGAACTCTATTGCTACGATACACAAGGAAATAGCGATAGACATCTGCAATCGCTATTTCCTTGCAAGGAAGTGTCGCATTTACTTTCATTTGAAATGTAGACGAGGAATACATAACACTTCGCAAATCATATTATATCTTACCATGAACCATAGAAATGAGATGCGGTATCGCGTTTTAAGAAGCATTAGAACTCTATTGCTACGATACCTAGACATCTGCAGACGCTATTTCCTAGCAAGGAAGTGTCGCATTAACATTCATTTGAAGTGTAGACGAGGAATAGATGATACTTCGCAAATCATATTATATCTTACCATGAAACATAGAAATGAGATGCGATATCGCGTTTTAAGAAGCATTAGAACACTATTGCTACGATAGGTAGACATTTGCAAACGCTATTTCCTAGCAAAGAAGTGTCGCATTTACATTCATTTGAAGTGTAGACGAGGAATACATAACACTTCGCAAATCATATTATATCTTACCATGAAACATTGAAATGAGATGCGATGTCGCGTTTTAAGAAGCAGTAGAACTCTATTGCTACGATACCTAGACATCTGCAGACGCTATTTCCTTGCAAGGAAGTGTCGCATTTACATTCATTTGAAGTGTAGACGAGGAATGCATAACACTTCGCAATGAATATTATATCTTACCATGATACATAGAAATGAGATGCGATATCGCGTTTTAAGTAGCATTAGAACTCTATTGCTACGATACCTAGACATCTGCAGACACTATTTCCTAGCAAGGAAGTGTTGCATTTACATTCATTTGAAACGTAGACGAGGAATGCATAACACTTCGCAATGAATATTATATCTTACCATGAAACATACATATGAGATGCAATATCTCGTTTTAAGAAGCATTAGAACACTATTGCTACGATAGGTAGACATTTGCAAACGCTATTTCCTAGCAAAGAAGTGTCGCATTTACATTCATTTGAAGTGTAGACGAGGAATACATAACACTTCGCAAATCATATTATATCTTACCATGAAACATTGAAATGAGATGCGATGTCGCGTTTTAAGAAGCATTAGAACTCTATTGCTACGATACCTAGACATCTGCAGACGCTATTTCCTAGCAAGGTAGTGTCGCATTTACATTCATTTGAAGTGTAGACGAGGAATACATGATACTTCGCAAATCATATTATATCTTACCATGAAACATAGAAATGAGATGCGATATCGTGCTTTAAGAAGCATTAGAACACTATTGCTACGATAGGTAGACATTTGCAAACGCTATTTCCTTGCAAGGAAGTGTCGCATTTACATTCATTTGAAGTGTAGACGAGGAATACATAACACTTCGCAAATCATATTATATCTTACTATGAAACATAGAAATGAGATTCGATATTGCGTTTTAAGAAGCATTAGAAAGCTATTGCTACAGTACGTAGACATCTGCAAACGCTATTTCCTAGCGAGGAAGTATCGCATTCACATTCATTTGAAGTGTAGACGAGGAATTCATAACACTTCGCAAATCATGTTATATCTTACCATGAAACATAGAAATGAGATGCGATATCGCGTTTTAAGAATCATATGAACTCTATTGCTACGATACGTAGACATCTGCAATCGCTATTTCCTTGCAAGGTAGTGTCGCATTTACTTTCATTTGAAATGTAGACGAGGAATACATAACACTTCGCAAATCATATTATATCTTACCATGAAACATTGAAATGAGATGCGATGTCGCGTTTTAAGAAGCATTAGAACTCTATTGCTACGATACCTAGACATCTGCAGACGCTATTTCCTTGCAAGGAAGTGTCGCATTTACATTCATTTGAAGTGTAGACGAGGAATAGATAACACTTCGCAAATCATATTATATCTTACCATGAAACATAGAAATGAGATGCGATATCGCGTTTTAAGAAGCATTAGAACTCTATTGCTACGATACCTAGACATCTGCAGACGCTAATTCCTAGCAAGGAAGTGTCGCATTTACATTCATTTGAAGTGTAGACGAGGAATACATAACACTTCGCAAATCATACTATATCTTACTATGAAACATAGAAATGAGATTCGATATCGCGTTTTAAGAAGCATTAGAAAGCTATTGCTACGATACGTAGACATCTGCAAACGCTATTTCCTAGCGAGGAAGTATCGCACTCACATTCATTTGAAGTGTAGACGAGGAATACATAACACTTCGCAAATCATGTTATATCTTACCATGAAACATAGAAATGAGATGTGATATCGCGTTTTAAGAATCATATGAACTCTATTGCTACGATACGTAGACATCTGCAATCGCTATTTCCTTGCAAGGAAGTGTCGCATTTACTTTCATTTGAAATGTAGACGAGGAATACATAACACTTCGCAAATCATATTATATCTTACCATGAAACATAGAAATGAGATGCGGTATCGCGTTTTAAGATGCATTAGAACTCTATTGCTACGATACCTAGACATCTGCAGACGCTATTTCCTAGCAAGGAAGTGTCGCATTAACATTCATTTGAAGTGTAGACGAGGAATACATGATACTTCGCAAATCATATTATATCTTACCATGAAACATAGAAATGAGATGCGATATCGCGTTTTAAGAAGCATTAGAACACTATTGCTACGATAGGTAGACATTTGCAAACGCTATTTCCTAGCAAAGAAGTGTCGCATTTACATTCATTTGAAGTGTAGACGAGGAATACATAACACTTCGCAAATCATATTATATCTTACCATGAAACATAGAAATGAGATGCGATATCGTGCTTTAAGAAGCATTAGAACACTATTGCTACGATAGGTAGACATTTGCAAACGCCATTTCCTAGCAAAGAAGTGTCGCATTTACATTCATTTGAAGTGTAGGCGAGCAATACATAACACTTCGCAAATCATATTATATCTTACCATAAAACATAGAAATGAGATGCGATATCGCGTTTTAAGAAGCATTAGAACACTATTGCTACGATACCTAGACATTTGCAAACGCTATTTCCTAGCAAAGAAGTGTCGCATTTACATTCATTTGAAGTGTAGACGAGGAATACATAACACTTCGCAAATCATATTATATCTTACTATGAAACATAGAAGTGAGATTCGATATCGCGTTTTAAGAAGCATTAGAAAGCTATTGCTACGATACGTAGACATCTGCAAACGCTATTTCCTAGCGAGGAAGTATCGCATTCACATTCATTTGAAGTGTAGACGAGGAATACATAACACTTCGCAAATCATGTTATATCTTACAATGAAACATAGAAATGAGATGCGATATCGCGTTTTAAGAGGCATTAGAACACTATTGCTACGATAGGTAGACATTTGCAAACGCTATTTCCTAGCAAAGAAGTGTCGCAATTACATTCATTTGAAGTGTAGACGAGGAATACATAACACTTCGCAAATCATATTATATCTTACCATGAAACATTGAAATGAGATGCGATGTCGCGTTTTAAGAAGCATTAGAACTCTATTGCTACGATACCTAGACATCTGCAGACGCTATTTCCTAGCAAGGTAGTGTCGCATTTACATTCATTTGAAGTGTAGACGAGGAATACATGATACTTCGCAAATCATATTATATCTTACCATGAAACATAGAAATGAGATGCGATATCGTGCTTTAAGAAGCATTAGAACACTATTGCTACGATAGGTAGACATTTGCAAACGCTATTTCCTTGCAAGGAAGTGTCGCATTTACATTCATTTGAAGTGTAGACGAGGAATACATAACACTTCGCAAATCATATTATATCTTACCATGAAACATAGAAATGAGATGCGATATCGCGTTTTAAGAATCATATGAACTCTATTGCTACGATACGTAGACATCTGCAATCGCTATTTCCTTGCAAGGTAGTGTCGCATTTACTTTCATTTGAAATGTAGACGAGGAATACATAACACTTCGCAAATCATATTATATCTTACCATGAAACATTGAAATGAGATGCGATGTCGCGTTTTAAGAAGCATTAGAACTCTATTGCTACGATACCTAGACATCTGCAGACGCTATTTCCTTGCAAGGAAGTGTCGCATTTACATTCATTTGAAGTGTAGACGAGGAATAGATAACACTTCGCAAATCATATTATATCTTACCATGAAACATAGAAATGAGATGCGATATCGCGTTTTAAGAAGCATTAGAACTCTATTGCTACGATACCTAGACATCTGCAGACGCTAATTCCTAGCAAGGAAGTGTCGCATTTACATTCATTTGAAGTGTAGACGAGGAATACATAACACTTCGCAAATCATATTATATCTTACTATGAAACATAGAAATGAGATTCGATATCGCGTTTTAAGAAGCATTAGAAAGCTATTGCTACGATACGTAGACATCTGCAAACGCTATTTCCTAGCGAGGAAGTATCGCACTCACATTCATTTGAAGTGTAGACGAGGAATACATAACACTTCGCAAATCATGTTATATCTTACCATGAAACATAGAAATGAGATGTGATATCGCGTTTTAAGAATCATATGAACTCTATTGCTACGATACGTAGACATCTGCAATCGCTATTTCCTTGCAAGGAAGTGTCGCATTTACTTTCATTTGAAATGTAGACGAGGAATACATAACACTTCGCAAATCATATTATATCTTACCATGAAACATAGAAATGAGATGCGGTATCGCGTTTTAAGATGCATTAGAACTCTATTGCTACGATACCTAGACATCTGCAGACGCTATTTCCTAGCAAGGAAGTGTCGCATTAACATTCATTTGAAGTGTAGACGAGGAATACATGATACTTCGCAAATCATATTATATCTTACCATGAAACATAGAAATGAGATGCGATATCGCGTTTTAAGAAGCATTAGAACACTATTGCTACGATAGGTAGACATTTGCAAACGCTATTTCCTAGCAAAGAAGTGTCGCATTTACATTCATTTGAAGTGTAGACGAGGAATACATAACACTTCGCAAATCATATTATATCTTACCATGAAACATTGAAATGAGATGCGATGTCGCGTTTTAAGAAGCATTAGAACTCTATTGCTACGATACCTAGACATCTGCAGACGCTATTTCCTAGCAAGGAAGTGTCGCATTTACATTCATTTGAAGTGTAGACGAGGAATACATGATACTTCGCAAATCATATTATATCTTACCATGAAACATAGAAATGAGATGCGATATCGTGCTTTAAGAAGCATTAGAACACTATTGCTACGATAGGTAGACATTTGCAAACGCCATTTCCTAGCAAAGAAGTGTCGCATTTACATTCATTTGAAGTGTAGGCGAGCAATACATAACACTTCGCAAATCATATTATATCTTACCATAAAACATAGAAATGAGATGCGATATCGCGTTTTAAGAAGCATTAGAACACTATTGCTACGATACCTAGACATTTGCAAACGCTATTTCCTAGCAAAGAAGTGTCGCAATTACATTCATTTGAAGTGTAGACGAGGAATACATAACACTTCGCACATCATATTATATCTTACCATGAAACATAGAAATGAGATGCGATATCGCGTTTTAAGAGCAATTAGAACTCTATTGCTACGATACCTATACATCTGCAGACGCTATTTCCTAGCGAGGAAGTGTCGCATTTACATTCATTTGAAGTGTAGACGAGGGATACATGACACTTCGCAAATCATATTATATCTTACCATGAAACATAGATAAGAGATGCAATATCTCTTTTTTAAGAAGCATTTGAACTCTATTGCTTCGATACGTAGACATCTGCAAATGCTATTTCCTAGCAAGGAAGTGTCGCATTTACATTGATTTGAAGTGTAGGCGAGGATTACATAACACTTCGCAATGAATATTACATCTTATCATGAAACATAGAAATGAGATGCGATATCTTGTTTTAAGAAGCATTAGAACTCTATTGCTACGATACGTAGACATCTGCAAACGCTATTTCCTTGCCAGGAAGTGTCGCATTTACATTCATTTGAAGTGTAGACGAGGGATACATGACACTTCGCAAATCATGTTATATCTTACCATGAAACATAGATAAGAGATGCAATATCTCTTTTTTAAGATGCATTTGAACTCTATTGCTTCGATACGTAGACATCTGCAAACGCTATTTCCTAGCAAGGAAGTGTCGCATTTACATTGATTTGAAGTGTAGGCGAGGATTACATAACACTTCGCAAAGAATATAATATCTTATCATGAGACATAGATAAGAGATGCAATATCTCGTTTTAAGAAGCATTTGAACTCTATTGCTTCGATACGTAGACATCTGCAAACGCTATTTCCTAGCAACGAAGTGTCGCATTTACATTCATTTGAATTGTAGACGAGGAATGCATAACACTTCGCAAAGAATATAATATCTTATCATGAGACATAGATAAGAGATGCAATATCTCGTTTTAAGAAGCATTTGAACTCTATTGCTTCGATACGTAGACATCTGCAAACGCTATTTCCTAGCAACGAAGTGTCGCATTTACATTCATTTGAAGTGTAGACGAGGACTACATAACACTTCGCAAATCATATTATATCTTACCATGAAACATAGAAATGAGATGCGATCTCGCGTTTTAAGAGCCATTAGAACTCTATTGCTACGATACCTATACATCTGCAGACGCTATTTCCTAGCAAGGTAGTGTCGCATTTACATTCATTTGAAGTGTAGACGAGGAATACATAACACTTCGCAAATCATATTATATCTTACCATGAAACATAGAAATGAGATGCGATATCGCGTTTTAAGAAGCATTTGAACTCTATTGCTTCGATACGTAGACATCTGCAAACGCTATTTCCTAGCGAGGAAGTGTCGCATTTACATTCATTTGAAGTGTAGACGAGGAATACATAACACTTCGCAAATCATATTATATCTTACCATGAAACATAGAAATGAGATTCGATATCGCGTTTTAAGAAGCATTAGAAAGCTATTGCTACGATACGTAGACATCTGCAAACGCTATTTCCTAGCGAGGAAGTATCGCATTCACATTCATTTGAAGTGTAGACGAGGAATACATAACACTTCGCAAATCATGTTATATCTTACCATGAAACATAGAAATGAGATGCGATATCGCGTTTTAGGAATCATATGAACTCTATTGCTACGATACGTAGACATCTGCAATCGCTATTTCCTTGCAAGGAAGTGTCGCATTTACATTCATTTGAAGTGTAGACGAGGAATACATAACACTTCGCAAATCATATTATACCTTACCATGCGATATAGAAATGAGATGCGATATCGCGTTTTAGGAATCATATGAACTCTATTGCTACGATACGTAGACATCTGCAATCGCTATTTCCTTGCAAGGAAGTGTCGCATTTACATTTATTTGAAGTGTAGAAGAGGAATACATAACACTTCGCAAATCATATTATATCTTACCATGAAACATAGAAATGAGATGCGACATCGCGTTTTAAGAATCATAAGAACTCTATTGCTACGATACCTAGACATCTGCAAACACAATTTCCTTGCAAGAAAGTGTCGCATTTACATTCATTTGAAGTGTAGACGACGGATACATAACATTTCGCAAATCATATTATACCTAACCAAGAAACATAGAAATGAGATGCGATACCGCGTTTTAAGAAGCATTGGAACTCTATTGCTACGATACGTAGACATCTGCAAACGCTATTTCCTTGCAAGGAAGTGTCGCATTTACATTCATTTGAATCGTAGACGAGGAATACATAACACTTCGCACATCATATTATATCTTACCATGAAACATAGAAATGAGATGCGATATCGCGTTTTAAGAAGCATTAGAACACTATTGCTACGATAGGTAGAAATTTGCAAACGCTATTTCCTTGCAAGGAAGTGTCGCATTTACATTCGTTTGCAGTGTAGACGAGGAATACATAACACATCGCAAATCATATTATATCTTACCATGAAACATGGAAATGAGTTGCGATATCGCATTTTAAGAATCATAAGAACTCTATTGCTACGATACCTAGTCATCTGCAGACGCTATTTCCTTGCAAGGAAGTGTCGCATTTACATTCATTTGAAGTGTAGACGAGGACTACATAACACTTCGCAAATCATATTATATCTTACCATGAAACATAGAAATGAGATGCGATCTCGCGTTTTAAGAGCCATTAGAACTCTATTGCTACGATACCTATACATCTGCAGACGCTATTTCCTAGCAAGGTAGTGTCGCATTTACATTCATTTGAAGTGTAGACGAGGAATACATAACACTTCGCAAATCATATTATATCTTACCATGAAACATAGAAATGAGATGCGATATCGCGTTTTAAGAAGCATTTGAACTCTATTGCTTCGATACGTAGACATCTGCAAACGCTATTTCCTCTCGAGGAAGTGTCGCATTTACATTCATTTGAAGTGTAGACGAGGAATACATAACACTTCGCAAATCATATTATACCTTACCATGCGATATAGAAATGAGATGCGATATCGCGTTTTAGGAATCATATGAACTCTATTGCTACGATACGTAGACATCTGCAATCGCTATTTCCTTGCAAGGAAGTGTCGCATTTACATTTATTTGAAGTGTAGAAGAGGAATACATAACACTTCGCAAATCATATTATATCTTACCATGAAACATAGAAATGAGATGCGACATCGCGTTTTAAGAATCATAAGAACTCTATTGCTACGATACCTAGACATCTGCAAACACAATTTCCTTGCAAGAAAGTGTCGCATTTACATTCATTTGAAGTGTAGACGACGGATACATAACATTTCGCAAATCATATTATACCTAACCAAGAAACATAGAAATGAGATGCGATACCGCGTTTTAAGAAGCATTGGAACTCTATTGCTACGATACGTAGACATCTGCAAACGCTATTTCCTTGCAAGGAAGTGTCGCATTTACATTCATTTGAATCGTAGACGAGGAATACATAACACTTCGCACATCATATTATATCTTACCATGAAACATAGAAATGAGATGCGATATCGCGTTTTAAGAAGCATTAGAACACTATTGCTACGATAGGTAGAAATTTGCAAACGCTATTTCCTTGCAAGGAAGTGTCGCATTTACATTCGTTTGCAGTGTAGACGAGGAATACATAACACATCGCAAATCATATTATATCTTACCATGAAACATGGAAATGAGTTGCGATATCGCATTTTAAGAATCATAAGAACTCTATTGCTACGATACCTAGTCATCTGCAGACGCTATTTCCTTGCAAGGAAGTGTCGCATTTACATTCATTTGAAGTGTAGACGAGGACTACATAACACTTCGCAAATCATATTATATCTTACCATGAAACATAGAAATGAGATGCGATCTCGCGTTTTAAGAGCCATTAGAACTCTATTGCTACGATACCTATACATCTGCAGACGCTATTTCCTAGCAAGGTAGTGTCGCATTTACATTCATTTGAAGTGTAGACGAGGAATACATAACACTTCGCAAATCATATTATATCTTACCATGAAACATAGAAATGAGATGCGATATCGCGTTTTAAGAAGCATTTGAACTCTATTGCTTCGATACGTAGACATCTGCAAACGCTATTTCCTCTCGAGGAAGTGTCGCATTTACATTCATTTGAAGTGTAGACGAGGAATACATAACACTTCGCAAATCATATTATATCTTACCATGAAACATAGAAATGAGATTCGATATCGCGTTTTAAGAAGCATTAGAAAGCTATTGCTACGATACGTAGACATCTGCAAACGCTATTTCCTAGCGAGGAAGTATCGCATTCACATTCATTTGAAGTGTAGACGAGGAATACATAACACTTCGCAAATCATGTTATATCTTACCATGAAACATAGAAGTGAGATGCGATATCGCGTTTTAGGAATCATATGAACTCTATTGCTACGATACGTAGACATCTGCAATCGCTATTTCCTTGCAAGGAAGTGTCGCATTTACATTCATTTGAAGTGTAGACGAGGAATACATAACACTTCGCAAATCATATTATACCTTACCATGCGATATAGAAATGAGATGCGATATCGCGTTTTAGGAATCATATGAACTCTATTGCTACGATACGTAGACATCTGCAATCGCTATTTCCTTGCAAGGAAGTGTCGCAATTACATTTATTTGAAGTGTAGAAGAGGAATACATAACACTTCGCAAATCATATTATATCTTACCATGAAACATAGAAATGAGATGCGATATCGCGTTTTAAGTAGCATTAGAACTCTATTGCTACGATACCTAGACATATGCAAACGCTATTTCCTTGCAAGGTAGTGTCGCATTTACATTCATTTGAAGTGTAGACGTGGAATACATGACACTTCGCAAATCATATTATATCTTACCATGAAACATAGAGATGAGATGCGATATCGCGTTTTAAGAAGCATTAGAATTCAATTGCTACGATACGTAGACATCTGCAAACGCTATTTCCTAGCGAGGAAGTGTCGCATTCACATTCATTTGAAGTATAGACGAGGAATACATAATACGTCGCGTATCATATTATATCTTACCATGAAACATAGAAATGAGATGCGATATCGCGTTTTAAGAATCATAAGAACACTATTGCTACGATACGTAGACATCTGCAAACGCAATTTCCTTACAAGGAAGTGTCGCATTTACATTGATTTGAATCGTAGACGAGGAATGCATAACACTTCGCAATGAATATTATATCTTATCATGAAACATAGATATGAGATGCAATATCTCGTTTTAAGAAGCATTAGAACTCTATCCATACGATACGTGGACATCTGCAAACGCTATTTCCATGCAAGGAAGTGCCGCATTTACATTCATTTGAAGTGTAGACGAGGAATACATAACACTTCGCACATCATATTATATCTTACCATGAAACATAGAAATGAGATGCGATATCGCGTTTTAAGAAGCATTAGAACACTATTGCTACGATAGGTAGAAATTTGCAAACGCTATTTCCTTGCAAGGAAGTGTCGCATTTACACTCCTTTGCAGTGTAGACGAGGAATACATAACACATCGCAAATCATATTATATCTTACCATGAAACATAGAAATGAGATGCGATATCGCGTTTTAAGGATCATAAGAACTCTATTGCTACGATACGTAGACATCTGCAAACGCTATTTCTTTGCAAAGAAGTGTCGCATTTACATTCATTTGAAGTGTAGACGAGGAATACATAACACTTCGCAAATCATATTATATCTTACCATGAGACATAGAAATGAGATGCGATATCGTGTTTTACGAAGCATTAGAACTCTATTCCTACGATAGCATAGACATCTGCAAACGCTATTACCTAGCAAGGAAGTGTCGCATTTACATTCATTTGAAGTGTAGACGAGGAATACATGACACTTCACAAACCATATAATATCTTTCCATGAAACATAGAAATGAGATGCGATATCGCGTTTTAAGTAGCATTAGAACTCTATTGCTACGATACCTAGACATATGCAAACGCTATTTCCTTGCAAGGTAGTATCGCATTTACATTCATTTGAAGTGTAGACGTGGAATACATGACACTTCGCAAATCATATTATATCTTACCATGAAACATAGAGATGAGATGCGATATCGCGTTTTAAGAAGCATTAGAATTCAATTGCTACGATACGTAGACATCTGCAAACGCTATTTCCTAGCGAGGAAGTGTCGCATTCACATTCATTTGAAGTATAGACGAGGAATACATAATACGTCGCGTATCATATTATATCTTACCATGAAACATAGAAATGAGATGCGATATCGCGTTTTAAGAATCATAAGAACACTATTGCTACGATACGTAGACATCTGCAAACGCAATTTCCTTACAAGGAAGTGTCGCATTTACATTGATTTGAATCGTAGACGAGGAATGCATAACACTTCGCAATGAATATTATATCTTATCATGAAACATAGATATGAGATGCAATATCTCGTTTTAAGAAGCATTAGAACTCTATCCATACGATACGTGGACATCTGCAAACGCTATTTCCTTGCAAGGAAGTGCCGCATTTACATTCATTTGATGTGTAGACGAGGAATACATGACACTCCGCAAATCATATTATATCTTACCATGAAACATAGGAATGAGAGGCGATATCGCGTTTTAAGAAGCAGCAGAAATCCATTGCTACGGTACGTAGACATCTGCAAACGTTATTTCCTTGCAAGGAAGTGTCGCATTTACATTCATTTGAAGTGTAGACGAGGAATACATAGCACTTCGCAAATCATATTATATCTTACCATGAAACACAGACATGAGATCCGTTATCGCGTTTTAAGAATCATATGAACTCTATTGCTACGATACGTAGACATCTGCAAACGCTATTTCCTTGCAAGGAAGTGTCGCATTTACATTCATTTGAAGTGTAGACGACGGATACATAACATTTCGCAAATCATATTATACCTTACCAAGAAACATAGAAATGAGATGCGATACCGCGTTTTAAGAAGCATTGGAACTCTATTGCTACGATACGTAGACATCTGCAAACGCTATTTCCTTGCAAGGAAGTGTCGCATTTACATTCATTTGAAGTGTAGACGAGGAATACATAACACTTCGCAAATCATATTATATCTTACCATGAAATATAGAAATGAGATGCGATATCGCGTTTTAGGAATCATATGAACTCTATTGCTACGATACGTAGACATCTGCAATCGCTATTTCCTTGCAAGGAAGTGTCGCATTTACATTCATTTGAAGTGTAGGCGAGTAATACATAACACTTCGCAAATCATATTATATCTTACCATGAAACATAGAAATGAGATGCGACATCGCGTTTTAAGAATCATAAGAACTCTATTGCTACGATACGTAGACATCTGCAAACGCAATTTCCTTGCAAGAAAGTGTCGCATTTACATTCATTTGAAGTGTAGACGACGGATACATAACATTTCGCAAATCATATTATACCTTACCAAGAAACATAGAAATGAGATGCGATACCGCGTTTTAAGAAGCATTGGAACTCTATTGCTACGATACGTAGACATCTGCAAACGCTATTTCCTTGCAAGGAAGTGTCGCATTTACATTCATTTGAATCGTAGACGAGGAATACATAACACTTCGCACATCATATTATATCTTACCATGAAACATAGAAATGAGATGCGATATCGCGTTTTAAGAAGCATTAGAACACTATTGCTACGATAGGTAGAAATTTGCAAACGCTATTTCCTTGCAAGGAAGTGTCGCATTTACATTCGTTTGCAGTGTAGACGAGGAATACATAACACATCGCAAATCATATTATATCTTACCATGAAACATGGAAATGAGTTGCGATATCGCATTTTAAGAATCATAAGAACTCTATTGCTACGATACCTAGTCATCTGCAGACGCTATTTCCTTGCAAGGAAGTGTCGCATTTACATTCATTTGAAGTGTAGACGAGGAATACATGACACTTCGCAAATCATATTATATCTTACCATGAAACATAGAAATGAGATGCGATATCGCGTTTTAAGAAGCATTAGAACTCTATTGCTACGATAGGTAGACATTTGCAGACGCTATTTCCTAGCGAGGAAGTGTCGCATTTACATTCATTTGAAGTGTAGACGAGGGATACATGACACTTCGCAAATCATGTTATATCTTACCATGAAACATAGATAAGAGATGCAATATCTCTTTTTTAAGATGCATTTGAACTCTATTGCTTCGATACGTAGACATCTGCAAACGCTATTTCCTAGCAAGGAAGTGTCGCATTTACATTGATTTGAAGTGTAAGCGAGGATTACATAACACTTCGCAATGAATATTACATCTTATCATGAAACATAGAAATGAGATGCGATATCTTGTTTTAAGAAGCATTTGAACTCTATTGCTTCGATACGTAGACATCTGGAAACGCTATTTCCTTGCAAGGTAGTGTCGCATTTACATTCATTTGAATTGTAGACGAGGAATGCATAACACTTCGCAAAGAATATAATATCTTATCATGAGACATAGATAAGAGATGCAATATCTCGTTTTAAGAAGCATTTGAACTCTATTGCTTCGATACGTAGACATCTGCAAACGCTATTTCCTAGCAACGAAGTGTCGCATTTACATTCATTTGAAGTGTAGACGAGGACTACATAACACTTCGCAAATCATATTATATCTTACCATTGAACATAGAAATGAGATGCGATCTCGCGTTTTAAGAGCCATTAGAACTCTATTGCTACGATACCTATACATCTGCAGACGCTATTTCCTAGCAAGGTAGTGTCGCATTTACATTCATTTGAAGTGTAGACGAGGAATACATAACACTTCGCAAATCATATTATATCTTACCATGAAACATAGAAATGAGATGCGATATCGCGTTTTAAGAAGCATTTGAACTCTATTGCTTCGATACGTAGACATCTGCAAACGCTATTTCCTAGCGAGGAAGTGTCGCATTTACATTCATTTGAAGTGTAGACGAGGAATACATAACACTTCGCAAATCATATTATATCTTACCATGAAACATAGAAATGAGATTCGATATCGCGTTTTAAGAAGCATTAGAAAGCTATTGCTACGATACGTAGACATCTGCAAACGCTATTTCCTAGCGAGGAAGTATCGCATTCACATTCATTTGAAGTGTAGACGAGGAATACATAACACTTCGCAAATCATGTTATATCTTACCATGAAACATAGAAATGAGATGCGATATCGCGTTTTAGGAATCATATGAACTCTATTGCTACGATACGTAGACATCTGCAATCGCTATTTCCTTGCAAGGAAGTGTCGCATTTACATTCATTTGAAGTGTAGACGAGGAATACATAACACTTCGCAAATCATATTATACCTTACCATGCGATATAGAAATGAGATGCGATATCGCGTTTTAGGAATCATATGAACTCTATTGCTACGATACGTAGACATCTGCAATCGCTATTTCCTTGCAAGGAAGTGTCACAATTACATTTATTTGAAGTGTAGAAGAGGAATACATAACACTTCGCAAATCATATTATATCTTACCATGAAACATAGAAATGAGATGCGATATCGCGTTTTAAGTAGCATTAGAACTCTATTGCTACGATACCTAGACATATGCAAACGCTATTTCCTTGCAAGGTAGTATCGCATTTACATTCATTTGAAGTGTAGACGTGGAATACATGACACTTCGCAAATCATATTATATCTTACCATGAAACATAGAGATGAGATGCGATATCGCGTTTTAAGAAGCATTAGAATTCAATTGCTACGATACGTAGACATCTGCAAACGCTATTTCCTAGCGAGGAAGTGTCGCATTCACATTCATTTGAAGTATAGACGAGGAATACATAATACGTCGCGTATCATATTATATCTTACCATGAAACATAGAAATGAGATGCGATATCGCGTTTTAAGAATCATAAGAACACTATTGCTACGATACGTAGACATCTGCAAACGCAATTTCCTTACAAGGAAGTGTCGCATTTACATTGATTTGAATCGTAGACGAGGAATGCATAACACTTCGCAATGAATATTATATCTTATCATGAAACATAGATATGAGATGCAATATCTCGTTTTAAGAAGCATTAGAACTCTATCCATACGATACGTGGACATCTGCAAACGCTATTTCCTTGCAAGGAAGTGCCGCATTTACATTCATTTGAAGTGTAGACGAGGAATACATAACACTTCGCACATCATATTATATCTTACCATGAAACATAGAAATGAGATGCGATATCGCGTTTTAAGAAGCATTAGAACACTATTGCTACGATAGGTAGAAATTTGCAAACGCTATTTCCTTGCAAGGAAGTGTCGCATTTACACTCCTTTGCAGTGTAGACGAGGAATACATAACACATCGCAAATCATATTATATCTTACCATGAAACATAGAAATGAGATGCGATATCGCGTTTTAAGGATCATAAGAACTCTATTGCTACGATACGTAGACATCTGCAAACGCTATTTCTTTGCAAAGAAGTGTCGCATTTACATTCATTTGAAGTGTAGACGAGGAATACATAACACTTCGCAAATCATATTATATCTTACCATGAGACATAGAAATGAGATGCGATATCGTGTTTTACGAAGCATTAGAACTCTATTCCTACGATAGCATAGACATCTGCAAACGCTATTACCTAGCAAGGAAGTGTCGCATTTACATTCATTTGAAGTGTAGACGAGGAATACATGACACTTCACAAACCATATAATATCTTTCCATGAAACATAGAAATGAGATGCGATATCGCGTTTTAAGTATAATAAGAAATCTATTGCTACGATACGTAGACATCTGCAAACGCTATTTCCTTGCAAGGAAGTGTCGCATTTACATTCATTTGAAGTGTAGACGAGGAATACATAACACTTCGCAAATCATATTATATCTTACCATGAAACATAGAAATGAGATCCGATATCGCGTTTTAAGAAGCATTAGAACACAATTGCTACGACAGGTAGACATTTGCAAACGCTATTTTCTTGCAAGGAAGTGTCGCATTTACATTCATTTGATGTGTAGACGAGGAATACATGACACTCCGCAAATCATATTATATCTTACCATGAAACATAGGAATGAGAGGCGATATCGCGTTTTAAGAAGCAGCAGAAATCCATTGCTACGGTACGTAGACATCTGCAAACGTTATTTCCTTGCAAGGAAGTGTCGCATTTACATTCATTTGAAGTGTAGACGAGGAATACATAGCACTTCGCAAATCATATTATATCTTACCATGAAACACAGACATGAGATCCGTTATCGCGTTTTAAGAATCATATGAACTCTATTGCTACGATACGTAGACATCTGCAAACGCTATTTCCTTGCAGGGAAGTGTCGCATTTACATTCATTTGAAGTGTAGACGAGGAATACATGACACTTCGCAAATCATATTATATCTTACCATGAAACATATAAATGAGATGCGATATCGCGTTTTAAGAAGCATTAGAACACTATTGCTACGATAGGTAGACATTTGCAAACGCTATTTCCTTGCAAGGAAGTGTCGCATTTACATTCATTTGAAGTGTAGACGAGGAATACATAACACTTCGCAAATCATATTATATCTTACCATAAAACATAGAAGTGAGATGCGATATCGCGTTTTAAGATGCAGCAGAAATCCATTGCTACGATACGTAGACATCTGGAAACGCTATTTCCTTGCAAGAAAGTGTCGCATTTACATTCATTTGAAGTGTAGACGAGGAATACATGACACTTCGCAAATCATATTATATCTTACCATGAAACATAGAAATGAGATGCGTTATCGCGTTTTAAGAAGCATCAGAAATCCATTGCTACGATACGTAGACATCTGCAAACGCTATTTCCTTGCAAGAAAGTGTCGCATTTACATTCATTTGAAGTGTAGACGAGGAATACATAACACTTCGCAATTCATATTATACCTTACCATGAAACATAGAAATAAGATCCGATATCGCGTTTTAAGAATCATAATTACTCTATTGCTACGATACGTAGACATCTGCAAACGCTATTTCCTTGCAGGGAAGCGTCGCATTTACATTCATTTGAAGTGTGGACGAGGAATACATAACACTTCGCAAATCATATTATATCTTACCATGAAACATAGAAATGGGATCCGATATCGCGTTTTAAGAATCATAAGAACTCTATTGCTACGATACGTAGACATCTGCAAACGCCATTTCCTTGCAAGTGTGACGTCAGGCGTAGCGCCTGCCACCCATCAGCCTCCTCGCCGCCTCCAGCATCAACCCCTGCACGCAGGCAACCTGCCGTACACGCCTGCAGATTCAGCAACCAGCAGCGTTCGCGCGCGCACAGGTGCACGCGCTCACACGCACGTAGGAACACCTCTTTCTCGCTCGCACCAACAAGCAACGCTGTCTCGCTCGCACCTACGAGCATCCCCGCCTCCCTCGCATCGAGGACTCCGTCCAGAGGGAAGAAGTCGCAGCCCGTCACCGGAATGGGGACTGTTCCAGTTTAGGGAACCAACATTGCCAGACCCTGTACACTATTTTTAACTCATATATTACATCTATGTACATGTATTATAATCCTAAATCTAAGTACTCATGACACATATTGTAACACACCACAACACACACGTAATTCTAAGTCCGTAGGTATATGATTATATATTAAGACGCGCCTGCGCCAACGACACGCGCAGCTAGACCCACCACGAGCCGCGAGTCCCCACTCGCTGGACCACGCGCTCCCCACTACGAGCGCCCGCGACCGAAGCGCCTCGCGAACCGAGGAGGTCCGAGACGCGACTCCAGAAAGTCAGTCTACTTCGAGATTCCAGTCCGAGGAGTCGAATCCTCCAGTACCATTTCTTATACTCGAGCCATTAGCCGCCTCAATGTGGGGTCTAGGCTACGCGCTAGTATTTCTATTTCCTTAGTTCTAACTTAGAATAATTTCAACTTTGTATAATTTTAACTTAGAATATATTCCATTTATTTTACTACATCTAGTTTTTGAGTTTAATACCATATCTACTAATTCCTATATCTACTAAATCAAATACCACTTCTCGCGCTTAATACAAACAGTAACAACGAATTCTTCCACGTGTCTCTTCCATACAACTGGGTAGCTTCCCATCACCTCGAAGGAGTATAGAACTCAGCTTTGCAGAGTTGCGATAGAGCGGACCGCCGCTTATCCTTCCGAGCATTGTCTGTTAGTACAGAAAACTCTGGGTGAATGGGGCGTGATTCCGGTTCGCGAAGAACACGACGCGCGGGTAGGAAGAATTTCCTTCGCTCACTTGTGCGTGGATACGTGGGTAACGTATTCCGGATCCCCGTGTACCAGCAACCTGTCTCCGCACCTGTTCAGCAGCATCATTCCGAAGTCTCTAGCAACGCCGAGTCTCCTGTTTCCGCAACCGAGGTTGCTGCGATATCTACAGTCTCCACCGAATCCGCTTCGCATCCGAGTCGCCGTTTACCGCTTCGCTGGAAGCTCATTGAATTATCAACCTCAATCAACAGCCAGCACCTACGTCGATACCAATCAACGATCCACGGCGAGAATTTTACCAACGTATCGAGAACGAAATCAGCAAAGGTAACATTTCCAACTCCTAATATCCGCAAATCGCGAGTGTTTTGTCCGTGTCGCGTTAGCTGAAATAGTCGAACCCGGTCGTAACGCGTTTCCGCGGACCGAATTTCGAACAAATAGGCTAGTGTCGTGAAGCCTCCGGATAAACGAAAAGTTATTTCGCCGGACGTGACACAAGGAAGTGTCGCATTTACATTCATTTGATGTGTAGACGAGGAATACATAACACTTCGCAAATCATATTATATCTTACCATGAAACATAGAAATGAGATGCGATATCGCGTTTTAAGAAGCATTAGAACTCTACTGCTACGATACGTAGACATCTGCAAACGCTATTTCCTAGCGAGGAAGTGTCGCATTCACATTCATTTGAAGTGTGGACGAGGAATACATGACACATCGGAAATCATATTATATCTTAGAATGAAACATAGAAATGAGATGCGATATCGCGTTTTAAGAAGCATCAGAAACCCATTGCTACGATACGTAGACATCTGCAAACGCTATTTCCTTGCAAGAAAGTGTCGCATTTACATTCATTTGAAGTGTAGACGAGGAAAACATAACACTTCGCAAATCATATTATACCTTACCATGAAACATAGAAATGAGATGCGATATCGCGTTTTAAGAACCATAAGAACTCCATTGCTACGATACGTAGACATCTGCAAACGCTATTTCCTTGCAAAGAAGTGTCGCATTTACATTCATTTGAAGTGTAGACGAGGAATACATAACACTTAGCAAATCATATTATATCTTACCATGAAACATAGAAATGAGATGCGATATCGCGTTTTAAGAAGCATTTGAACTCTGTTGCTTCGATACGTAGACATCTGCAAACGCTATTTCCTTGCAACGAAGTGTCGCATTTACTTTCACTTGAAGTGTAGACGAGGAATACATAACACTTCGCAAATCATATTATATCCTACCATGAAACATAGAAATGAGATGCGATATCGCGTTTTAAGAACCATAAGAACTCTACTGCTACGATACGTAGACATCTGCAATCGCTATTTCCTTGCAAAGAAGTGTCGCATTTACATTCATTTGAAGTGTAGACGAGGAATACATAACCCTTCGCAAATCATATTATATCTTACCATGAAACATAGAAATGAGATGCGATATCGCGTTTTAAGAAGCATTAGAACTCTATTGCTACGATACGTAGACACCTGCAATCGCTATTTCCTTGCAACGAAGTGTCGCATTTACTTTCATTTCAATCGTAGACGAGGAATGCATAACACTTCGCAATGAATATTATATCTTATCTTGAAACATAGATATGAGATGCGATATCGCGTTTTAAGAATCATATGAACTCTATTGTTACGATACGTAGATATCTCCAAACGCTATTTCCTTGCAAGGAAGTGTCGCATTTACGTTCATTTGAATCGTAGACGAGGAATGCATAACACTTCGCAATGAATATTATATCTTATCATGAAACATAGATATGAGATGCAGTATCTCGTTTTATGAAGCATTTGAACTCTATTGCTTCGATACGTAGACATCTGCAAACGCTATTACCTTGGAAGGAAGTGTCGCATTTACATTCATTTGAATCGTAGACGAGGAATGCATAACACTTCGCAATGAATATTATATCTTATCATGACACATAGATATGAGATGCAATATCTCGTTTTAAGAAGCATTAGAATTCTACTGCTACGATACGTAGACATCTGCAAACGCTATTTCGTTGCAAGGAAGTGTCGCATTTACATTCATTTGAAGCGTGGACGAGGAATACATAACACTTCGCAAATCATATTATATCTTACCATGAAACATAGAAATGGGATGCGATATCGCGTTTTAAGAAGCATGAGAACTCTACTGCTACGATACGTAGACATCTGCAAACGCTATTTCCTAGCGAGGAAGTGTCGCGTTTGCATTCATTTGAAGTGAAGACGAGGAACACATAACACTCCGCAAATCATATTATATCTTACCATGAAACATAGAAATGAGATGCGATATCGCGTTTTAAGAAGCATTAGAACTCTATTGCTACGATACGTAGACACCTGCAATCGCTATTTCCTTGCAACGAAGTGTCGTATTTACTTTCATTTCAATCGTAGACGAGGAATGCATAACACTTCGCAATGAATATTATATCTTATCTTGAAACATAGATATGAGATGCGATATCGCGTTTTAAGAATCATATGAACTCTATTGTTACGATACGTAGACATCTCCAAACGCTATTTCCTTGCAAGGAAGTGTCGCATTTACGTTCATTTGAATCGTAGACGAGGAATGCATAACACTTCGCAATGAATATTATATCTTATCATGAAACATAGATATGAGATGCAATATCTCGTTTTAAGAAGCATTTGAACCCTATTGCTTCGATACGTAGACATCTGCAAACGCTATTTCCTTGCAAGGAAGTGTCGCATTTACATTCATTTGAATCGTAGACGAGGAATGCATAACACTTCGCAATGAATATTATATCTTATCATGAAACATAGAAATGAGATGCGATATCGCGTTTTAAGAATCATATGAACTCTATTGCTACGATACGTAGACATCTGCAAACGCTATTTCCTTGCAAGGAAGTGTCGCATTTACATTCATTTGAAGTGTAGACGAGGAATACATAACACTTCGCAAATCATATTATATCTTACCATGAAACATAGAATTGAGATCCGATATCGCGTTGTAAGAATCATAAGAACTCAATTGCTACGATACGTAGACATCTGCAAACGCTATTTCCTTGCAGGGATGTGTCGCATTTACATTCATTTTAAGTGTAGACGAGGAATACATGACACTTCGCAAATCATATTATATCTTACCATGAAACGTAGAAATGAGATGCGATATCGCGTTTTAAGAATCATAAGAACTCTATTGCTACGATACGTAGACATCTGCAAACGCTATTTCCCTTGCAAGGAAGTGTCGCATTTACGTTCATTTGAATCGTAGACGAGGAATGCATAACACTTCGCAATGAATATTATATCTTATAATGACACATAGATATGAGATGCAATATCTCGTTTTAAGAAGCATTTGAACTCTATTGCTTCGATACGTAGACATCTGCAAACGCTATTTCCTTGCGAGGAAGTGTCGCATTTACATTCATTTGAAGTGTAGACGAGGAATACATGATACTTCGCAAATCATATTATATCTTACCATGAAACATAGAAATGAGGTGCGATATCGCGTTTTAAGAAGCATTTGAACTCTATTGCTTCGATACGTAGACATCTGCAAACGCTATTTCCTTGCAAGGAAGTGTCGCACTCACATTCATTTGAAGTGTAGACGAGGAATACATAACACTTCGCAAATCATATTATATCTTACCATGAAACATTGAAATGAGATGCGATATCGCTTTTCAAGAATCATAAGAACTCTATTGTTACGATACGTAGACATCTGCAAACGCTATTTCCTTGCAAGGAAGTGTCGCATTTACGTTCATTTGAATCGTAGACGAGGAATGCATAACACTTCGCAATGAATATTATATCTTATCATGAAACATAGATATGAGATGCAATATCTCGTTTTATGAAGCATTTGAACTCTATTGCTTCGATACGTAGACAACTGCAAACGCTATTACCTTGGAAGGAAGTGTCGCATTTACATTCCTTTGAATCGTAGACGAGGAATGCATAACACTTCGCAATGAACATTACATCTTATCATGACACATAGATATGAGATGCAATATCTCGTTTTAAGAAAAATTTGAACTCTATTGCTTCGATACGTAGACATCTGCAAACGCTATTTCCTTGCAAGGAAGTGTCGCATTTACATTCATTTGAAGTGTAGACGAGGAATACATAACACTTCGCAAATCATATTATATCTTACCATGAAACATTGAAATTAGATGCGATTTCGCTTTTTAAGAATCATAAGAACTCTATTTTTACGATACGTAGACATCTGCAAACGCTATTTCCTTGCAAGGAAGTGTCGCATTTACGTTCATTTGAATCGTAGAACGAGGAATGCATAACACTTCGCAATGAATATTATATCTTATCATGAAACATAGATATGAGATGCAATATCTCGTTTTATGAAGCATTTGAACTCTATTGCTTCGATACGTAGACATCTGCAAACGCTATTTCCTTGCAAGAAAGTGTCGCATTTACATTCATTTGAAGTGTAGACGAGGAATACATAACACTTCGCAATTCATATTATACCTTACCATGAAACATAGAAATAAGATCCGATATCGCGTTTTAAGAATCATAATTACTCTATTGCTACGATACGTAGACATCTGCAAACGCTATTTCCTTGCAGGGAAGCGTCGCATTTACATTCATTTGAAGTGTGGACGAGGAATACATAACACTTCGCAAATCATATTATATCTTACCATGAAACATAGAAATGGGATCCGATATCGCGTTTTAAGAATCATAAGAACTCTATTGCTACGATACGTAGACATCTGCAAACGCCATTTCCTTGCAAGTGTGACGTCAGGCGTAGCGCCTGCCACCCATCAGCCTCCTCGCCGCCTCCAGCATCAACCCCTGCACGCAGGCAACCTGCCGTACACGCCTGCAGATTCAGCAACCAGCAGCGTTCGCGCGCGCACAGGTGCACGCGCTCACACGCACGTAGGAACACCTCTTTCTCGCTCGCACCAACAAGCAACGCTGTCTCGCTCGCACCTACGAGCATCCCCGCCTCCCTCGCATCGAGGACTCCGTCCAGAGGGAAGAAGTCGCAGCCCGTCACCGGAATGGGGACTGTTCCAGTTTAGGGAACCAACATTGCCAGACCCTGTACACTATTTTTAACTCATATATTACATCTATGTACATGTATTATAATCCTAAATCTAAGTACTCATGACACATATTGTAACACACCACAACACACACGTAATTCTAAGTCCGTAGGTATATGATTATATATTAAGACGCGCCTGCGCCAACGACACGCGCAGCTAGACCCACCACGAGCCGCGAGTCCCCACTCGCTGGACCACGCGCTCCCCACTACGAGCGCCCGCGACCGAAGCGCCTCGCGAACCGAGGAGGTCCGAGACGCGACTCCAGAAAGTCAGTCTACTTCGAGATTCCAGTCCGAGGAGTCGAATCCTCCAGTACCATTTCTTATACTCGAGCCATTAGCCGCCTCAATGTGGGGTCTAGGCTACGCGCTAGTATTTCTATTTCCTTAGTTCTAACTTAGAATAATTTCAACTTTGTATAATTTTAACTTAGAATATATTCCATTTATTTTACTACATCTAGTTTTTGAGTTTAATACCATATCTACTAATTCCTATATCTACTAAATCAAATACCACTTCTCGCGCTTAATACAAACAGTAACAACGAATTCTTCCACGTGTCTCTTCCATACAACTGGGTAGCTTCCCATCACCTCGAAGGAGTATAGAACTCAGCTTTGCAGAGTTGCGATAGAGCGGACCGCCGCTTATCCTTCCGAGCATTGTCTGTTAGTACAGAAAACTCTGGGTGAATGGGGCGTGATTCCGGTTCGCGAAGAACACGACGCGCGGGTAGGAAGAATTTCCTTCGCTCACTTGTGCGTGGATACGTGGGTAACGTATTCCGGATCCCCGTGTACCAGCAACCTGTCTCCGCACCTGTTCAGCAGCATCATTCGAAGTCTCTAGCAACGCCGAGTCTCCTGTTTCCGCAACCGAGGTTGCTGCGATATCTACAGTCTCCACCGAATCCGCTTCGCATCCGAGTCGCCGTTTACCGCTTCGCTGGAAGCTCATTGAATTATCAACCTCAATCAACAGGCCAGCACCTACGTCGATACCAATCAACGATCCACGGCGAGAATTTTACCAACGTATCGAGAACGAAATCAGCAAAGGTAACATTTCCAACTCCTAATATCCGCAAATCGCGAGTGTTTTGTCCGTGTCGCGTTAGCTGAAATAGTCGAACCCGGTCGTAACGCGTTTCCGCGGACCGAATTTCGAACAAATAGGCTAGTGTCGTGAAGCCTCCGGATAAACGAAAAGTTATTTCGCCGGACGTGACACAAGGAAGTGTCGCATTTACATTCATTTGATGTGTAGACGAGGAATACATAACACTTCGCAAATCATATTATATCTTACCATGAAACATAGAAATGAGATGCGATATCGCGTTTTAAGAAGCATTAGAACTCTACTGCTACGATACGTAGACATCTGCAAACGCTATTTCCTAGCGAGGAAGTGTCGCATTCACATTCATTTGAAGTGTGGACGAGGAATACATGACACATCGGAAATCATATTATATCTTAGAATGAAACATAGAAATGAGATGCGATATCGCGTTTTAAGAAGCATCAGAAACCCATTGCTACGATACGTAGACATCTGCAAACGCTATTTCCTTGCAAGAAAGTGTCGCATTTACATTCATTTGAAGTGTAGACGAGGAAAACATAACACTTCGCAAATCATATTATACCTTACCATGAAACATAGAAATGAGATGCGATATCGCGTTTTAAGAACCATAAGAACTCCATTGCTACGATACGTAGACATCTGCAAACGCTATTTCCTTGCAAAGAAGTGTCGCATTTACATTCATTTGAAGTGTAGACGAGGAATACATAACACTTAGCAAATCATATTATATCTTACCATGAAACATAGAAATGAGATGCGATATCGCGTTTTAAGAAGCATTTGAACTCTGTTGCTTCGATACGTAGACATCTGCAAACGCTATTTCCTTGCAACGAAGTGTCGCATTTACTTTCACTTGAAGTGTAGACGAGGAATACATAACACTTCGCAAATCATATTATATCCTACCATGAAACATAGAA